>NC_056746.1:255733077-255888077 GCF_019279795.1 Protopterus annectens | reverse complement strand
TCACTTGACTTCCTACAGGCCACACCAAACATGAGGTGTGACTTGAGGCAACAAAACAACCCTCACGCCTACATGCTCCTCCCAGTCAGGTAGTTGCCTAATGTCATCATCTACAGCAGGACTTTACTGAGTTTCCTGTCCCCATCTGCATCTCACCCGCACTCTCTCCCTTGGGAAAGGATAAGAGGAAGAGCTTATTTATTTCATACCTACCTTAAACTAGACATCACCATACAAAAGAAAAGAGAAACCAAACAAAAAACACAAATCAAATGGAATTAATTGTAGCTGCAAAAAACTTTACTGGCATTCTGACACCTCAGCTCAATGCCTCCAGTGGAATAAATTACATCATACCATGCAGCCTTTTATACAATTAGCAATAAATATGAACATTTAACAATTCAAATATTTAAAGTGCCTGTATTAGAGTACATCCTGAAGACAAATATGTCCATTAGTACAATGGGGTAGGGCATGAACAGAATTTTCCTATTCAGTCCTGGTGAAAGTAAACATTAGTTAGAGCTTTAGCTGGTTTTCATTTGTTGTTTTATTTTTCCTATTTATTTTACATTGCACACATGGAGGATACATTGCTGATTTATTTTAAGATTCATGGGAGCTGTTTTCCTTTGCACAAGTTAAAAAACTAACAAAGTGGTGTTTTGACTCAATTTTACATTCATTATTTATATATGTATGTATGTATTTATTTATTTATTGACTTTGTTCATCAGTAAAGTCTGACTGGATGCTTTTATCCATTTTTCAGTGGAGGCCCTGGGTGAAACGATCCACAAATAAAGTAACAGAAAATACATACACATAGGTGAAAATTGACATCATATTACAATATAATGTAAATACATAGATTAAGTTCCGCTGCGGCGACCCCTTACCGGGAAAAAGCCGAAAGACAAACAACAACAACAACATAGATTAATACAAATATTACTACACATATATATGGAATAATATACATGTAGCATCATTAAGTAGGAAAGTGCATGTATTCTACTTCACATAAAATTGTCTAGTCATTTGACTTTTGTGTGGTTTCTGTAATTTTACTACATTTTACTGTTTTCTCTGAGTCTGAAATTACAGCTACTAACTGAAGTCCTTGTATAGTTCATACTGCATTTCAAATGTTTGCTGCACAGTTCCTAGATATTTACAACAGTTTTCAGAGGTTTTGTTGATTTCTTGCACTTTTACTTTGTTTTCTTTGAATTTGAAATTATGGCTATATTAGGTCAGGTGTGTGAGCCATATATACCTTGTAATTGTTAGTTTTGATGAAGAAGTGTGACTGCTGAAGTTCTGTGGAAGATAAACACTATTGGTTAGAGCTTTAGCTGTTTTAATTGGCTCATTTCTTGTTTATTTTATATTGCATGGAGCTGCATTTAGCATGGTGGTGTTGAAAAGTGCACTCTGTAGTTATAAGCATTTTCAATTAAAATTTGTCCTAATATAACCAACTCACTGATATCCTCTCAGTAAATATGCTCTTGATACATGAATGTGTACCAGACTTTGCATAGCTGCATAACAGTCAAAGATGAGCACCTAGCACCCAAAAGGTAGCTTGTAGTAGCACCCAACAGCTCTAAATTGCACAACATAGCCCATAGCCACTACAAATATTATCAGCACTACTGTTATGTAGGGTTCTTGAGTTGTGCTTATGATACCTGCATTTAAAAGCAAGATATGTATTTACTTAAATAGACCTTCATATGTAACTATACTACCTACCCCTTCAGCAATACCTTTCTCAATAGACCATAAATCTCTGTTTAAGCTCTGAAACTCTCTGTGGGTAAAATAAATTTTACTTCACACTTGATGAAATGGAAAGTCAGCCTACTTGTCTCCCCTCTGATGCAAGCCTCATAGCATTAGGTATCCTAAAACAGTGTAACAACTGCCTTATACTCACAGATAATGAATTCTTACTAAACACAACTAACTCTGATTATGAAAGGCACACATATTTAACAGATATGGAGGCCTCACTCAGAAAAACAAACACAGACTATGAGCATCGTAGTAACATACCATAAGCTAAGTACCCAATCCTAACACATTATATAATATCATATGCTGAAGATATAAAGAAATCCTTACCTAAGCCTCCTAGATCCATAAGGATTAAGGCTTAGAAAAAATCAAAATCAAGCATTGCAACTCATAATATCGCACCTTTAACAAAGAGTCACTGTGAGACAAAGGTCCTCAATTTTTAGAACATCAGACCAACCCATAAAGAAGAATGTTTTAGCAATTGGTGACTCCACAGTGAGGCACACAGATTCCCCACTCACTAGGTCGGGTAAAGACATGATGACAATGAATGTCTTTCAAGTGCCAGGATCTCAGATGTCTCAAAGGCCTTTATGACCCTCGCATCAGGCAAATACAACTATGAAAAAATGGTGTCTAGGTATAAAGAAAAAGTGACTGGTTTCAAAAACTGGTTAACTAATTGGTGTCATTGTAGGGGCATCAAATATGTCTCAGCATGGAATGAGATACCTGACATCCCTACTTGCTTTGCAAGGGATGCCTGACAGTCTTATGTAGGAAATGAATCAATATCAAAACAGGATCAAATTTATGTGAAGCTGCTCAGTTTCAGACATCTAAACAACTAGATGCCTGAGACTGAGGTACTCCTACATTTGCAAGACATAAATATATGTGTAATCACTGAAACATGCTTTAAATGTCCAGAAAACACTTGCTTCATACTTGGGTGTAATGTCTACCATGCCTTTAGACTAAGTAATAACTGTGAGGACATTTCCAGATTTGGCAGAGACCATATCACTTCTAGACATAGTCCCAGAGACCAAAATAATGGAACTTATCAAACTCCAAATTTCACTAAACAAAATCAATCCTAAAAGTTCACATCAGGTTCCTAAACATCATGGATGAACTCCTTTTAAATAAGATCTCCATCATTCTTGAAGACTTTAACTGCCCACTGGAATTTTCTGCAGTACCTACACCTTTAATTTATATAGAAAACTTCACTGGACCAGATTGTTATATGCGCATCTCCAGTAGTAACTCCATCTTTAATTAAGTCAGACTACAATCCAATAACTTTTTTCTAAAACTATCTAACTTCCCTGAAACTAATATTTATTGGAATTTAAAGACTTCAAGCAGACAATTATCCTCAAATTTTATGAAGTTTTGAAGTTAATTTATAACAACATGATTCTAGATATTGCTTCAGCAGATAGTCACAAAAGAGTTTTATACCCAAACAAATAAATATGTGGAATAGTCAGTCGATTCTAAATCCAAATGCAATAGGAAATTTAACAAACCAACTTGGCTGTCCACCATTATTAACACAATCTACAATAAAAGGAAAAAAAAGTTATTAGAGTGTATAACAGATCTAAAGACCCAAAGTCAAGGAAAATATTTCAAATTTAACTAAGAATGAATACATAGAAAGATTATTACATCTACTAAGCCAGCACAAAATCTCAGATTGGCATCTGAAGTTAAGGACAAAATTATAAATCCTTCTTTAGTTAAGTTAGAAAACTAAAAAAACAATGCTGAACAATGCACATTAATCACACAAAATGGGTAAACTAACCCCATTGCCTAATTACTAACAAATAAAGGCAATTTTCCGTTAATTCCCTACCACTTTGCACTGCTGTTTTGCCGCTATTTCGTCGACACTTTGGATTGCCTTCTTTCCTACCAACTTGCTTATAGTACAGATAATTTCGTTAGGTTTAGGCTGAACAATTAAAAAATATTTCAGACTTTATTACAGACTAACTACTGAGATGTGGAAACATGTTGAAAATCATTAACATTTATGTCTTAACCTCTTATCGCAAGAGATTTAGACAAATCCGAAAGTAATGGAGGAGCAAAGCCCCCAAAATAGGGACAGATTTTAAATATTGCTCCCATAAACTCGGAAGGTTGCAAGAACAACTGTTTGGTGTTAGCATGCTTTTTTTCCTGAATGATGTTTAGTCTGAAACTCAAATGTTTGTCATTACATTGTGACTTTAATCTTCACTGATTTGGAAGGAGACTACACATGTTATGAGGAAACCACCAAGAACATGAGGCAGAAGTGACATTCTGTGAAAAATCTGGACAGCTGAGAGGTATATATTAAGGGAGTTGTCAGCAATATTCTCCAACTCAGGGCCAAATGTCTGAAATAAGCTGTGCAACTTGTCAGGGATGATCAGAAATGACAAACTGATGTAGTGGTTGTATATCTGTCAAGCTGTTAGCTGACCAAAATTGGAAAGAAAAAATAAGTGATGAGGAACAAAAGTGTAGAAGTACAGATGTGCATTTTAAATATTGCAGTTAAAGACTTAGAAAGTTGATAGCATAGCAGGTTTTGTATTATCATGAATTTTACAAAGGGTATGAAATGTGAAGATTAATACTTTCTTTGTGTATTTCTTTTAATGTCATCTTCTTCAGTGTTGTAGGAAAGAAGGCAATCCAAACTGCCGACGAAATACTGCCAAAACACAGCAGCACAAAGTGGTAGGGGTTTAACGGTATTTTGTCGGCAGTTTGGATAGCCTTCTTGGTGTATTTGTTTTTATGTCATCTTCATCAGTGGTGTAGGAAAGAAAACAATCCAAAGTGCTGATGAAATAGCAGCAAAACACAGCAGAGCGAAGTGGTATGGGTTTAACAGAAAAGTACACAAATAAATTTAGTGCACGTTTCTCTCCTGAGATGACTATCCAAAGCCCTACAATACCTTTATCTCCCAATGCCCCAACATCATTAAAGAACATGTACTGAAAGTGCTGTCCAAGATTAAGATCAATTCCTCCATGGAATTGATGTGAGGGTGGCAGAAGCAATGTCAGAGCACATGAAGATGATTAATGGTGTCCTGCAGGGCTCGGTGTTGGCACTGCTTTTGTTCAGTATTTACTTCACTGAACTTCAGACTAAAAACCAAGATGTATGGCTGCAGAGGTCTGCCATCTTAGAGTCATTGTCAAATTCATCTCTGACACAGAAGCTCCCCAACAAGACCTTACACTTGCAAACACCTGCTGTATTGAAATGGGTTTAAATGAAATGCTAAAAATACAACATTATCACATTTGGCACTCAAGCAATCCCCATAGGATTCAACATTGACAATACTCCACTTTGAAAGGAAAATGTCGTTAGAGACCTGGGAACCTAGATGGATAATTCCCTCTCCTTTAATTGCCATGTAGCAATGTTTGTCAGTAAATACTTCTACTTGGTTCATCTGAGTCTCAAGGGAATATCGCTTATTGTACAGATATTTCATTAGGTTTAGGCTGAACAATTAAAAAATATTTCAGACTTTATTACAGACTCCTGAGATGTGGAAATATATTGAAAATCATTAACAGTTATGTCTTAACCTCTTACCGCAAGAGATTTAGACAAATCCAAAAGTAATGGAGGAGCAAAGCCCCCAAAATAGGGACAGATTTTAAATATTGCTCCCATAAACTTGGAAAGTTGCAAGAACAACTGTTTGGTGTTAGCATGCTTTTTTTCCTGAACGATGTTTAGTCTGAAACTCAAATGTTTGTCATGATTTTGTGACTTTAATCTTCACTAATTTGGAAGGAGACTACACGTATTATGAGGAAACCACCAAGAACATGAGGCAGAAATGACGTTCTGTTAAAAATCTGGACAGCTGAGAGGTATATATTAAGGGAGTTGTCAGCAATATGCCTAATTCTCCAACTCAGGGCCAAATGTCTGAAATAAGCTGTGTAACTTGTCAGGGATGATCAGAAATGACAAACTGATGTAGTGGTTGCATATCTCTCAAGCTGTTAGCTGACCAAAATTGGAAAGAAAACATAAGTAATGAGGGACAAAGGTGTAGAAGTACAGATGTGCATTTTAAATATTGCACTTAAAGACTTAGAAAGTTGATAGCATAGCAGATTTTGTATTACCATGAATTTTACAAAGGGTATGAAGTGTGAAGATTAATACTTTCTTTGTGCATTTCTTTTAATGTCATCTTCTTCAATGTTGTAGGAAAGAAGGCAATCCAAACTGCTGACGAAATACTGCCAAAACATAGCAGCACAAAGTGGTAGGGGTTTAACGGTATTTCGTCGGCAGTTTAGATAGCCTTCTTGGTGTATTTTTTTTATGTCATCTTCGTCAGTGGTGTAGGAAAGAAGACAATCCAAAGTGCTGATGAAATAGTGGCAAAACACAGCAGAGCGAAGTGGTAGGGGGTTTAACGGAAAAGTACACAAATAAATTTAGTGCACGTTTCTCTCCTGAGATGACTATCCAAAGCCCTACAATACCTTTATCTCTCAATGCCCCAACATCATTAAAGAACATGTACTGAAAGTGCTGTCCAAGATTAAGATCAATTCCTCCATGGAATTGATTTGAGGGTGGCAGAAGCAATGTCAGAGCACATGAAGGTGATTAGTGGTGTCCTGCAGGGCTCGGTGTTGGCACTGCTTTTGTTCAGTATTTACTTCTCTGAACTTAAGACTAAAAACCAAGATGTATGGCTGCAGATGTCTGCCATCTTAGAGTCATTGTCAAATTCATCTCTGACACAGAAGCTCCCCAACAAGACCTTACACTTGCAAATACCTGCTGTATTGAAATGGGTTTAAATGAAATGCTAAAAATGCAACATTATCACATTTGGCAGACAAACAATCCCCATAGGATTCAACATTGACAATACTCCACTTTGAAAGGAAAATGTCGTTAGAGACCTGGGAACCTAGATAGATAATTCCCGATCCTTTAATTACCATGTAGCAATGATTGTCAGTAAATACTTCTACTTGGTTCATCTGAGTCTCAAGGGAATATCATCCAGATCTAAAGATGTTATCATAACATTATATTCAGCACCAGTCAGATCTATTATAGAATGTAACCCCCCCCCCCCCCGTGATGCACCTTGCTAGACATATCAATCAGATGTAAAGATCCCAGAGGTTCCTAACAAAGAGGATCACAGACTTCAAATCTCTAAGCTGTGAGCAAAGTCTACAAGCACTTTACTTCTTTTCTGTGTCATGTAGGCATCTCAGATGTCACCTATACTTTGCCTTCTGAACAAGTATTCGAGGATCTCTTGTATCCTCACAAATCAAGCAGTGTCACAAATACCATAACAAGAGATCTTAACCTGCTTCAAATAATCAATAAAGCAAGGTGGACAAACAGATTCATTGTTCAACATTTCCTTCACCTCTGGAATATACTCCCTCTGCAGATAAAGCAGTGTGATACACCATCTTTCTTCAAACAGAACCTGGATATTTGGATATGGTTAATTGGATAGGTATTCATAAATTCACCCTGGGCTTGACTGGCCTGACCCTCCTTAATAGGGGAGGTACTGTCTAAGGTGCGAACTGGCAAAACATAATGGTCACAAGACTCAGCAGCCTTGAACTTTCCATAGATTAGTACTATGTTAACTACCTTTGTGGGCCATTTTAAGCCTAACCAATTATCCCATGCATGACTCAAACCCTACACCTTGTGTCTGTAAGGCAAATACCTTAACCATTATGCTAACCTCACCACTATGATTGTATAAGTTTCATATAAACATTTCTGTGGAGAGGTTACTTATACTGTGTAATTGGATTTGAATGAGGGGGATGCCTTCTTGGTGTAATAGGGATGTGTGTGACGCTCAACACTGCTACCAATAAGTGATGGGCACCAATATGTGTCGACCCCATGCTGGGCCAGTAATCAAGGAGCCCGAATCCTCACCACTGACACTGGAGAGGGGTGTTCACTTGGAATACAGATGGATACCCTCAATATTTCCAGATGCAGACCTCTCTGCATCAAGTACAATTTCCCTTAAGAGCACACAGGGAGCACACTCAGCCCAGAGTCTGGATGTCTCTATATCTGTCTCCCTCCAGATACCCATTAAGACTGTCCATTGGTACAGCTGTAGGGTTAGATCCTCAGCCGAGTGTCCAAGCCAAGTCCTCCAGCACCTTCTCTGTAAACCCAGTGCTTTGTGTCCCTGCCCCAAGTAGCTGACACACACACACTGAGAGATATGATTTTTCACACACACTCCTGGGAAAGGCTACACCCGCCTGCATCCCCCATATAGGAGGCTGCACCCCCCCCACTCCTTGCAAATTAAATATACCAACTCCATGATCGCACTACAGGTGAGGAAAAGGGGTAAATCCCCGTTCCTCACTGTACCGTGATCTCCCTGCACAATGCCGAACTCAAATACTCAAAATGCACTAACCATTCTCTGTAGTGTAGTCGATGTATTTTGGTTTGGCGTTCTGCCCACTTGAAAACTGCCTTTCAACCACATGCCAGTCGACCGAAGTGGTTTTAAAATTCTAATAGTAAACCTATATATATATATATATATATATATATATATATATATATATGTATGTATGTATGTGTGTGTGTGTGTGTGTATAGTTTGGGGTGTGGTACTTTACTCCTCATATCTGGACTGCAAAGTGCCTCCTGCCAAAAAATGCATTGTGGTTTGCCACATTAGAAGTTTGTCTATCAACCTCCTAAGGTCTTAGGTGGTTTAGGTATGAATAATCACGTATTGATTGATGAAGTCACAGTTATTCATAGTCAACCCCTTTTTATATGTAGACAGGGTTATCTACTCCCTCGAAAGAGGGAAGTGGGAGTATCCTCATTACTGAAAAACTTGCTGTTCACCTTTAGACGTCTAATATTTACAAGTCTATAATGAAGGAAGCATGCTATGGAACGTTAAGGTGCTTCAGTAAATTTAAAATTTTATTGTTTTATTTAACTTTGGAAAGTAACTAGTACCTGGAATGGAAACATTTGAAGTAACTACATTCTTATTCTTTACAACCTACTGGTGATGAAGGAAGTGCTGAGTAAGTATATCAAAGAAGGAGGAGCATAGTATAATTTATCATGTGATTTTTCTGCTTTTGGTGTCATTATTTACAGTTTCAACTTCCTTTTTATTGGAATTTGCCATTTTTTCTGGAGTTTAATGTATTTATGCATGTGTTAGTAAGAAAATTAAACAGGTTAAGTGTTTAGAAAGGTCAGAGTGGCCTGCGATAAATCTGAATGATTGAATAAGATTATGCCTTTGATATGTCCATTTATATGCTCTCCAAAGCAGAAAGTGTTCATAGGGGTTATAGGGACACACGGACTTTATGGATTCCTTGGAATGATCTGCCTAATTGTGCTCATGCTTGTAACTTTATATGGGTTCTTTTGCATGATATGATATTTACAAAATGTAATTTGATGTATAAATGTTATCAGAAATATCTATTTACCTTTTCAGCCTGTTAGGAGTGGATGAAGGAACATATTTGTTGTGTTGTCCAGAATTATGAGAGCTATGGGTCAGATGTACTGAGATTTGATGGATGTCATGGTTGCTCCTTTCTAAGTACATGGTTTGAGCTATGATGTCTATAGAGAGGAGTGGGAAGTTCAATATTATTACTTAGAGTAAGAGTTTAGTAGTGATTATGGGTATAAAGGCAGTGAAGTATATCTCTTTTGTTGTATAATCTGAAATCTTGCAATTTTGCATTAATAGTGCACAAAACTAAAGTTATATAATATTTAATTGACATAAATTAAGTGGAGACATCTTACACAGTGCATGTCATGGTATTAGTTGAACTACTAAAAAGGGTAGGCAATTTTATTATTTACAAAGTAATAAAAAAAATTGTCAGTGGATTACATTTTTGTGGCCAGATTTACTTTATCAGGTTTAAATGAAGCAGTTTCCTTGAAACCAGTTTTGAATTGTAGAAGTCTGGTACACTGGAGTATGTTTGAGCAAAGTGAAATACTTTTGTCTCATTTTTTTCTATGCTTAACATTGAATTTCTTCTAATTTGAAATCATATGACTGATTGATTATTTAAATGGATCACTGCCTTGTCTAAATTTAACTGCATGATCAAGCAAATGTGAAACATGAAACCTTGTGACCTTTTATATGATTTGTTTGTGATTTTTATATTGTTTTAAGCGTCTTTCTGATGACTGAGCTGACCTCTTTTTGGTGTAGATTTTTTTTGCCTTTAGACACTTATAGATGGCAGTGGACCTCAATTATATCAATCACTCTAGTGAATTATGTTGAGAGTTGGGATGTAAAAATTGGGAGAAGGTTTCCCTGGGCAGAGATTGGATGTTACATGTCCCACAAAGAGTGTGAAATGTAGAGTTTGCTGTGTAGGTTACTTTTCATTTCTGAGAGTTTTTTTCTTCATTTTTTTAGGAGTTCATCACATCCTTTTTTAAGGTAGAGTTAGGGCTACCACCTTTTCAAATGGCCAAAGTGGGACATTTTTGGTACAAATATCAGATTTTACAGGTCGACACATACCCACATTCAGTAAAAAGGTTAGAACTTAAATTTTTTGCCTAAATAAAAGCTTATTCTTGTAGCATTTTAGTTGCTTATTCTGTTTCGTATAACATTTAGGTATTTTAGATACAGAATAACTGTTTTATGCAACTATTACATAAAATATAGGAAATAATTTTGTCCTAAAATCTCAGGACATTTGCCATTTTTACAATTTTTTGTTAGGACACAACTGCCCAAAGAGGGACTGTCCCTCGCAAAGTGGGACAGGTGGTAACCCTAGGTAGAGTTGATGCATTAGGATATCTGTCCCGGTCTTGTGGAAGCTATTGATTTTCATTTGTGCTTGTATAATGGTTAAACATATCTGTAGCTTTCAATTTGTAAACAGTGACTATAGGAAAAAGATGTTCTTATTTCTTAGTTATTTTTGCAATTGTTTTACCTGTGGCTATTGTGTGATACTTATTTTACCATTATTTGTTATGGGGAAGTGTTATCAGTTAGGCAGTCTGATATAATTGAGTGCAAGGATTAGACATTTAAATGAAAAATAAGCATGTGTATAGAACAAGTCAGTAGAACCAGACAATAGCCTTTATCTGCAGATAAAGACTGAAGCAGTAATGTTGTAATGGTCAAAATCCTAATAAAGCGCAGTGACCACTGCCCAGGGTGATGAAGTATACACAACCAAATGAAAAAATAATAGCTAATATTTATTAAACTACAGTTAAGCACTTTTATCCTCTTAAATCACAGGAATTCATAAGAAGTAAAGTATATTTACAAATATCATACATCCTATATAACTGGACTAAACAAATCCATAAACACTGTTAATTATGCAATTAAAACTCAAAAATATATTAAAAATGATGCTAATGTTAAACATTTTGTGGATGAATGACCTACAATGCACTTAAGACAAACCAAATATTGAATATTATGCAAATAAATACATAATATTGTAAATCATGAGTAATCCTCCCATGCAATATTGTGGTAATGTTAAAATACATAAAGCCCTGTTAGTTATATAGCAAAAGCAGACGTTGAGTTAAACTAGCAGTGATCATGGGAGACAGGAAAACTTAATATTACTTAAAAATCCAGTTAAAAATTGAATAAAAAATAATCTTACATTAAATGTTATAATGATAGTGACATTGAGAGTGCAATGGAAAGATGTTTAAAAATCAAAAGCACTGTGACAGGACAATAAGTGGATTTTATATATCTATATATAAATACATAAATTGTATCTGTCTATGTTAAATAAAATATCTATATTAAATACTCTTCTTGTTCTTTACCTCAGGGGTGTTTTGGGGGAGTATTTTTACAATTTGAAAACACTATTTACTAAAATGTGATAACTCAATTCAGGGAATACTGCCGCATTAAGCCTCAGCTGCCACAATAATCCCTTATACTCAATTCTCATTTCACAAGGCCATCCTCTAGGGTCTTTCCATGTCTTTTCTATTGCCATGAACTTAAAATTAGCTGAACCATCACATACTATTGGATGCCAAAATAGTAAACCATTAATAATTTTTTTAGAATTAATATATTATTCAAAGACCTTTTCCTTGAATCAGTTTTACCGATATGAAAAGAGTGGAAACCGTGGAAGATAGTATTAATAACCCCACACATACCACAATTAACTGAACATGTTGATTTTATGGATTTCCTGTATATTTTATTGGTAAAACTTCCACATTTCATAGTGCCAACATTTGAACTTAGCTGTCCATCGTCAGTCCCTATATTATCACTTTTTACAAATCTATTTTTCAGGTTCTTATATCTTCCAAACTCTAAAATGGGTCTTGACCTAGTAATGCAGACAGATTCTCATTAAATTTAAAAATGCAGTTTTTTTCCTTAATAACATCATTTACAACAGTTGCTTCAGTGCTAAATTGTAATACCATAGCTCCTTCAAAATTAACTATTCTCCTCTTTTGAGTTACTATTTTCAAAGTAAAACCACCACCGCAACCTAATAGTGGCTAAAATGTATCAGCTCTACCCTGTGAAACTTCATCATAAAACCTGGTTACATAAGCAAAAGGATACCCACTTTCTAAAAAGATTGCAATTAAAACATCTCACTTTTTAATGAAACCAGATGTCTCCTAAATCTTTCTCGACAGTTTGATAGTCCTTTAACCCAATTTCTCTTGTATAACACATGACGGTAGTGATTAAAATGCAAGTATGAGTTCAAAAAGTAGGCTTTCTGAATATATTAGAAGTAAAGTCTTTCTCTCTTTTTGATATGGAAATTAACTTCATTCTGAGTATGAGAATAAGTAAATTAAAAAATGGATGTATTTTTATCATAACTAAAGATCTCATTAACTTTTATCACTTTATCTATCAAAGAATAAAAATACCATCTAAAAATCAGTATATCCCATGTCCAACTAGAAATAAGGCTTGACACTAAGATGTGATCCAACTCCCATTTCCATATTACAATATTCATGGAAATTGATGAACATGTAGCTCCCATGGCCACCCCTTTTATTTGTTGAAACAACTCACCCTAAAAAATATAAAATTGTTTTTAAAACTATTTCCATAACTTCCATTAACAATTCTATTCTCAGTGTATCTATGCAATCACAAATAATCAACGCCTCCTTAAATGTACTCAATCCCTCATTATGTGGTATACATGAAACAAATCAGTCACATCCATAATTAGAAAATGTTAATTCTCATCCCATAATTATTCTTTAGTATTGGATAAAAAATTCCACGAATCTTCTAAAATATAATCATTAGTTTTGTAGAACAGTTTTAAACACTTATTAATAAATACAGTGAAAGGGTATGTTTTTTCCTTTGAGCTGCAACAATGGGCCTGAGGGGTGGGTTTGTAATCCCTTTATGAACCTTTAGTATCCCAGATATCATGGAAACCAAAAGGTCTGTGCCATACAAAAAGCTATATTCTTTAAATTAACCATGCCTTGCATAAGGCCATCATATAAAAATAAATATATCTTCTTGTATGTTTATTTCATCACAGTTTTGGAAACCTTTCTACATTTTCAATCAACTTGTAATAATTCAAATATTCTACAGGAATAACCAATGGCATCAGCAATTACACTGCTTTCCTCCTTTATTGGGTTTCATAATTTGAAAAGAAGAATCATCAGAAAGGAAATGTAGCAAATATATATAGCTACAGATATGGATCTATGTCAGATTACTGAAGTTCCGAAATGTTGAAATTTATATGGCCGAGACCATGTGATCGAAGTTATGGAACTTTGAACATTAAAAAAATATAATTAAAAAAATTCTATTTTCAGCATTTTTGCAGGGAGGAAACACCCTCTATACCCCCCACACACCCTGCTAATTAAATATGCTAATTAAAGATGACAATACATTCCAGAAAAGGGTAAATTTCCCATTCTACACTGTACGACGATCTCCATTCAAAACATTTGAAGTTTCAAAACTTCGATCTTATGGTCCTGACCATATGACTTTCGAAGTTTTGAGACTTTAATAATCTGAAAGTGACCCATATATACATATATTACTGAGTAAATGAAAAGTATATAATCACATTGTTAATATGTGTTAATCTTACAGTGTAACAGCCCTACGTTTCAAGACACAAGAGATGGAAATGTGATTATTAATACCTTGTGTAACTGCCTCACCAACTCTTTCCACTCAAGTAAGTTATCAAAACCGCTGCCCCTTTGTTTTTCATTGACGTTGTCAGTGATGAAAAAAGATAAATTTGTTGTAAGAGTAAGATATGGCCATATGTACTCCAGGCATTTGTATATTTTTTCTTCCTAATGTCATTATATCTTCTTTTGTCCTGTTCTTCAACCTCCTAGCAGTTTTACCTGCATAGAGAACTGGGCAGGAAATAGAAGTTGCCAGGTAAACAACTCCTGTGGTTTCACAATTGTAATTACCAGGACATGCTATATCTCTTGCCATACGGATCAGTACTCACATAGGGCCCATCATTAACAAATAAACAATATTTACATCTACCACACTTAATAATCTGTTTCCTCTGAGATGTGGTTCTACTACTATGGAGTGTCTATTTTAATTTTTTATATATTTTTAACCTGTACTAGACTGCGGTAGTGGTGCTGCGGTAGCGTTGTCGCCTCACAGTTAGATATTTCCCATTCGATTCTCAGTTAGAGTGTCTTCTGTGTGGCGACATGCATGAATGGGCATTCCTTCGTTGAAGGTTGTGCGTTAGGCCCGGCAAGCCAGCACGTAAAAATCTACTGCCAATCATTAGCGGACCGGAGTTCCGCTGTGGTGACCCCTAACCGGGAAAAGCCGAAAGACACAACAACTATACACTATCAGAGGCCTTTCCTTTATTTTGTTCTTCAACTTGGGGGTGATTGTAATGTTCCAAATCCTTCTAACTATACTAACATATTTATGTTTGTCAACATTAAAAGTCAAAATGAAGGCTAAGTTCATATCTTTTGTAGAACATTCAATATTAATACTCACATCAGTTTCTTGCACAGTTAAAAAAGGCATAAATCAATCCGATGTACCCAAGACAACCTAATTTTTAACTCTATACAATAAATACTGTGGGTACCCTCTTTCCCAGAACATCAACAGTCCCCCAGATTCTCAGATGCTTGCACGGAGTGCAAGATCAGTGCAGGAGCTCAAGCAGGCAATATGTCTGCCGTGCGATCCAGGAACAGCCCACAGGGGCATACATGAGCGCTCCTGCACTAATCTTGCACGGACTAAGCCCAGGTATGCAAATCACCCCATTTGCAGGTGAAATCCATGCAAATGAGGTGATTTTGCAATCCAGGAAGCTCGCAACAGTCCATACAAGACTAGTGCTATCTGCAGAAATGTACTCGGTTAGTAACCAAGTACATTTCTGCAAAATCCAAACCGGAGCTATGACAGCTCTGAATAAAGGCTGCATATCAAGTAGTACGCATGCCAATGACCAAGTATAAGGCCACTGGCATTGCAAACAAAACAAAAAATAAAAAAAACAACTTTTATTTTTTTTTTACCCAATCTCAGCTATTTAAGTCTAGGGCAGCAGTGCGCAAATGGGACCGGGGGGGGGGGGAATAATAAAATAAACCTAAAAATAAGCATTCTAACTAAAATCAGTATTCTGCCATGCAAGTCAATGGCAGGCAGAAGACAACCTGGCCAGTGAGTAGTGGTTGCTAAGGGGGGAGGCTCAGTGTGAGACATGTAACTATGCATTAGCAGGCAATCCTATGCAAATGAGGAGAAGGATAGTGAATCCCAGTTTTCCGCAGGATATGAGTCAGGTCCCAACAGTGTAAGAGTAGGAATAGCTTGGTGCAAGCCTAGGAGGTAGGTGACATCATGGGGGTGTGTGGCAGGCATACTATAAGCAGATTGGAGCCCTGTGGCTCGGGTTTGCTCCTAGCTTAGCACAGCTAAGCTAAGGGGGTGTGTCTAAACCTGCCTAGCACTCTTTACAAAGCCTAAGCGGGTGTGCGAGCTGCTCACTTGGTTTTACAAGAAGAAAAAAGAAGTTAAACCAGGAAATAGCAACAGTGTGCACATTTGTGCACTCTGTTTGAGCGGCACGCACACGGGCTTAAACAGGGAGGCAATGGGAAGGGAAATCAGCAGTAGGAAGGTAATCAAGGAGAAAGAGCGTAGATGGCAGGTGAAATGTATCAGAATCAGCCATTTACACAGGTAGCAGACCAGCCCAACCCAGAACACTACTATAAACTAAGCAAACACCTTCCCCTCTGGTTTTTCCCACACTCTACACCACCGGCATATGCAAGCAGGGAAATTTTAACAAACAAACCTATAAAATGAGAAGGGCTGCAGCAGGCAACATAGAACAACATGTGCAAGAGGCTGAGGGTGGTGAGGATGTGAATGCTGCTGAACAACCCACAGTGAGGCGACAGAGAAGAGTGTACAGACCCAGGGTAACCTACCAGGGACTACATAAGCTGGAGACAGTAGAGCACTATAGGGTGGCCAGAGACCTCCTACAGCAAATTGTTGAGCTCTGCCAGCCACACCTGATACACCAAACTGACCAAGGGGAAACCCATCTCAGTGGATACCAAGGTATGTGTAGGCCTAGGTATACTAGCCACAGGTGCCTCCCACAGCACAACTGGGGATATCACGGGGATCTCACAGGCATCAGCATCCAGAGTATTCCGCCAGTTCCTGGATGCCATGTCAGCACATGCCAGTGAGCACATATATTTCCTCAACACCCGTGAGGTGTTGACCAGCAATATGCGTCTCTTCCACCAAATAGCAGAATACCCTGGGGTAGTGGGTGATATAGACTGTATGCACATATGCATCAAAGCACACCCAGTGAGCAGGGTAGGGCCTACATCAACTACAGGGACATTCCTTCCATCAACTGCCAGGTCATATATGATGCCCAGGGCATTATAATGAATGTGTGTGCTGGCTGCCCTGGAAGCTATGACGATTCCCACATATGGCATCTGCCCCAGCTGTACCAGAGATTTACCAATGGGGACATCCCCTATGGTTACCTAGTGGGGGATGCTGCGTACACACTGGAGCTGTGGCTGATGACACCCATCAGAAATGCACACACACCTGAACAACAAAGCCATAATGAGGCACACACACAGGCCAGACATATAATAGAGCATATGTTTGGGATGCTCAGGTCATGGTTCCGGTGTCTGGACACATCCGGTGGAGCCTTGCAGTATTCACCAGCTACATCTAGCCAAATTGTTATGGTATGTACTATGCTACACAATATGATCCTGCAGAAACAGCTGCAGATGGAACAGCATGGGGCAGAGCCACACAACCCCCCCCACCAATGCTAAGGCTTGCACAGGCACAGAGTGACCAGGAGGAGGAACAACCTGTGCCTACCCGAGTAGGCAGAAGGAGGCATGCCCAATATGCCCTGGCCTTGGCAAAGAGGCAACGCATAGCACATGCACTGACACAGTAGGGACCCAGGGAATGACACCTCTCTCTTACTCGCACTTACAGTAAAATGGATGCCAAACATGACACTACCTGTGCTCAACCATGTATAGGGAGTGTGCTATGTGTATCTGACATAGGCAGCTCTCCAGCACCATCTGCAAGTCTGGCACACCCTCAAGGTAAGTCAATCAACCTACCAATTGCCAAATGGAGTAGAATGTGTCGCTACCTGTAGCTATGGTATGGATGTGAGCATGCAAGGGAATTGGTTGGTTGAATGTTATGGCTGCAGACAGTAGACACCCATAGTGGCACCATGACATCTGTAACACATACTGGAGTCACCACAGTAGCCAGTACTACACAGGGTGACAAAACCCACTGCAGGAAATGTGTTGAGCAACATGTGTGTCCATATGACCCACACATGCCAGTCAGGAAGATTTACATACCCAACAACAGTCTCAGCCAGCAGGACAGGTGTAGACAAACCCAAACAGAGCCTGTGCTATGGTCCCAGAATGATGGCTGTGGTTAACCCCCCCCCCCAGTCCTATACAGACAGACCACAGCAGGGCAGGCAGTGAGATGTTAGTTCTGAAGGGTAGGAAGTCAGACAATAATATGTAGGGCAACCTAAGCCACGATCTGTAGTACACTGGTATGCCTCTAGTCAGCATGATAGTTAGGAATACAGAATGAAATGGAGTACCTGACATACCAGGACAGTCAGAGCAAATGTGTACAAGTGTCACGTGTGCCCTCCACATCCTACATAGTAATGTAATAACAGTCAGGTGTGTCCCCCAACCCTGTGTAGAAATGTAGAAATAGTCAGGTGTGCCCCCATCCTACATAGTAATGTAATAACAGTCAGGTGTGCCCCCCCACTCCTGTGTAGAAATGTAGAAACAGTCAGGTGTGCCCCCCACTGTTATGCAGAAATGTAGTAACAGTCAAAGCCAAATGATCAATGGATACCCTGCAGAGACAGCATGCTACCTGTTGGTGTACAACACAAAGGTCAGCACTGCAGCACAAACTACCTGGACATGATCCACATATGTAAAACAGATGGCCATACTGAGCATGCTCACACACAACACATGAAGGCCATGTCTGCAAACACCAGTGGACCAGACATATCTGGCAGTTGCAGTTGTTAATGCAGACACTCCTCAGTATGCACCACTCATGCCTAGCACACACATAGTGGATAGGAATACAGACATATATGTCAGGACAACACACTATAATAAACCAAAGGGAGACGTACAGAGATGTGTGGAAGAAGGTGACTGTGACAAGGAGCCATCCAGGCCTGTCCCACCTAACACGCAGCCAAGGGGCCCCAAACACATGAGGTGTAGATGTCACTCACTGCAGATACTAGCCACCAATATCTGTCAGCATTACAGAGTATGTGGTGCACGTGCCAGCTGTGCAACATGACTGTACCAGGAAGTAGTCATCTAGCAGCTGTATACACGTAACTGTGAAATATGACCCCGTGTGTGCCCTCATGTGGCTTGTAAACCCCTAGGTGAATGGGTTATGGCCCATGCACATACCGCCTTCCCAAAAGCCCTACTATGACAAGCCTGCTGAGGTAATCCAATGTGGAATATACCTTTGGCAGAGTTGCAGCCCAGTAATCTCCATGGTGTATCCCATAACTGCATATTGCTGTAGTGTGATAAACAAGTTAGGTAGGAGTTCTAGCCCCAGACTTGGCAACTGCATGTGTTTATGTGTGTTTCTGACTGTGTAGAGAGCAATGCTTTTTAGAGTACTCACACTCCCTAAAATTCATACACTCAGCTTTAGCAAGGCTGCTGATGTCACCCACCTAGAAATACACCTCTGGAAAGGCTGCAGTCCAGTAATCTCCGTAGCACATCCTGTAACTGCATACTCCTGTAGTATACTAAAGTAGGTAGGTAGGTGTTCTAACCCCAGACATGGCAAGTGTGTGTCAGTCTGACCTTGTCTGTGTAGAGAGCAATGCTTTTTAGGGTACTCACACTCCTTACAATTCATATACTCAACTTTGGCAAGGTTGCTGATGTCACCCACCTAGAAATACACCTCTGGGAAGTGTGTAGCCCAGTAATCTCTGTAGCATGTCCTGTAACTGTGTACTGCTGCACTGTAATAAAGTGGTTTGGTAGGTGTTCTAATCCCAGATATGGCAAGTGTGTGTGTCTGTCTGACCCTGTCTGTGTAGCGAGCAATGCTTTTTAGGGTACTCACACTCCTTACAATTCATATACTCAACTTTGGCAAGGCAGCTGATGTCACGCACCTAGAAATACACCTCTGGGAAGGCTGTAACCCAGTACTCTCCGTAGTGTGTCCTGTAACTGTGTACTGTTGTAGTGTGATAAAGTATTTAAGTAGGTGTTTTAATTCCCAACATGGCAAGTGTGTGTCTGTCTGACCCTGTCTGTGTAGATTTAGGGTACTCACACTCCTTACAATTCATATACTCAGCTTTGACAAGGCTGCTGATGTCATCCACCTAGAAATAACCTCTGGGAAGATTATAGCCCAATAATCTCCATAGAGTATCCTGTAACTCTGTACTGCTGTAGTGTGATAAAGTAGTTAGGAAGGTGTTCTAATTCCAGACATGGCAAGTGTGTGTGTGCCTGTCTGTGTAGTGAGCAATGCTTTTTAGGGTACTCACACTCCTTACAATTCATATACTCAACTTTGGTAAGGTTGCTGATGTCACCCACCTAGAAATGCACCTCTGGGAAGGTTGGAGCCCACTAATCTCTGTACCATAACTGCATACTGCTGTAGTGTTATTTAGAACTGTGGTAGGGTTCAATCCCCACCTATGGCAGTTCTGGATGTTTTGTGTGTGTTTCAATGTCTGTGTACAGAGCAATGCATTATAGGCTAGTCACACTCAGTACATTTCAAATGGCTTACTTTGGTAATCCTGCTGATGTCATTCATTGTGAAATACACCTTTGGGGGAGGAGTTTTCTAGTAATCCCCATGGTGCGTACTATAACAGCTCCATGCTGTAGTGTGATATAGACCTCTGTTAGGGGTTCTATACCCACCCATGTCAGTTGTGGATGTTTTGTGTGTGTGTCACTGTCTGTGTAGGCAGCAATGCATTTTAAGCTAGTCACACACAGTACATTTCAAATGGTCTACTTTGACAATCCTGCTGGTGCCATTCATTGTGAAATACACCTTTGGGGAAGGAGTTCTCTAATAGTCCCCATGGTGCATCCTACAACAGATCCATGCAGTAGTATGATGTAAACCTCTGTTAGAGGTTCTCTACCCACCCATGTTGGTTGTAGATGTTTTGTGTGTGTGTCATTGTCTGTGTAGGCAGCAATGCATTTTAAGCTAGTCAAACACAGTACATTTCAGATGGCCTACTTTGACAATCCTGCTGATGCCATTCATTGTGAAATACACCTTTGGGGAAGGTATTCTCAAGTAATCCCCATGGTGTTTCCTATAACAGCTCCACGCTGTAGTGTGATATAGACCTTTGTTAGGGGTTCTATACCCAAACATGTTGGTTGTGGATGTTTTGTGTTTGTGTCACTGTCTGTGCATGGAGCAATGCATTTTAGGCTAATCACACACAGTACATTTCAAATGGCCTACTTTGGCAATCCTGCTGATGTCATTCATTGATAAATACACATTTGGGGAATGAGATCTGTAGTAATCCCCATGGTGTGTCCTATAAGAGCTCCATTCTGTAGTAGTGCGATATAGACTTCTGTTAGGGGTTCTATACCTATACATGGCGGTTGTGGATGTTTTGTGTGTGTGTCACTGTCTGTGTAGGGAGCAATGCATTTTAGGCTAGTCACACTCACTACAATTTGAATGTCCTACTTTGGCAATGCTGCTGATGTCATCCAATGTGATATACACCTTTGGGGAAGAAGTACTCCAGTAATCTCCATGGCACATAGTGCTGTAGTGTACTAAACTAGTTAGGTAGGGGTCCTACTCCCAGACATGGCAGGTATGTGTGTGTGTTTGTAACATGTATCCTGTGTGGAGGTGGTTGTGAGTATGTGACACCTGTGGCCAATGTGGAGTGTGTTTTCCATATTTCTTATATGGTGGCCCTACTATATATCACAATGTCCACCATAGAGGGATAACAGATGTGAAATAGCTGAGAGATTGGGGTGCAAAGCCATACCCATACATGTGACATCAAGGCCAGGCAATCACAGTTAGCAGCCCCAGTATTACCTAGAGCACACTCTCAACCCATGTCTCATACACACGCACACACACACACACGCACACACGCACACACACACACACACACACACACACACACACACACACACACACACACACACACACACACACATGCCTAGGCAACAGCCAATATGTGGGTAGTACACTGCATATTGGCCACTGATAGTAACTATGGGGTGACAGCTGTGGGCTACAGAGGTCATGGCACCCTATCCATCTGTTTAATATGCATGTACATGCAGGCAGTGCACCTTCCCCATGTTCCCCAATGGACACCTGCAACACCTGTGGTGCCATCACATGTGACCCACAAAGGACATACCATGCCTGACAACATGCCCTGTATTGACAGATGCCACTGACACCAGGGATGCTGTTAGCATGCTAACAATGTAGGTGCAAGGTAAACCTGCTGCCCATTATTAGTTCCCACCACAGGTGGGCAAGACTGGCACATCTGATGAAAATCTTTGTTCAGAACATGGGCCAGACACCCCAGGTACAGTTCCACATGTCACTGTATATGCATGTGGGAGGCGTGCACATCCCAGACATCATCCATGTCATGGACTAAGGAACACATCCATGGCAAGCGATGCACAACATTGGCCACACACAATAGTCACCCAGGTGACTGGATGGGGGATACAATACCCATCTGTGTGGGCAAAGGCAGACACTACAGCCCTGAGCCACAATGTAGACCATTGTCATGTGGCCTGATGCCAAGGTATACCCATCACCTAGCCTTGTACAGCCGTCTGGCACAGTTGACCACCACACACCCGTGCAGACATGCACCCATGCATGTCAGTACTTGCACCCTGTGTGTTTGTGTGTGTGTTGTATGGTGCATATGTTCACATCCACACTCCCTACAATCCCCATGGGCATACTGAAGCATGCTGTCTAATATCAGACACCTCCTCATACCCTTTGCCCATACAACCCCCGTATGACCCATGCGGTGCATGTGATACCTGCACAGTGATGTGTTGTGGCAATCCCATTACTGATGAATTGTAATCCTGGCCCTGTCAAGTGTGTCAATGTGTGTGCATCCCTGTGAGAGTGTGGCTGTGTTGATGCTGGCACCTGTTCATGCAGACAGGCACATGTATGTCACCTACCATATAGCTACCATATCCCTATTGCAGATGTCAGTCACCATCACATGTATGTTCTGAGGGCTCCACAATAGGTAACCCACGTGGTGCATCCAATAACTGCATAGAACTGTGATAGCACTACATAATTATCAGGGGTTTGATACCCTGTGCTGGACGGTGTGTGACACAAACATGCTTAGGTTTTACTCTCCCACCCTTCCCTGACTTGTCTTTGCCTCTGTCTGCCTCTCCCACTCCCTCTCTGGTAGATGTGGTGACCTACACCTGCTTTGCTTGGCAGCAACATGTGTATTTTAAGTGATGCTCATGATCAGCTGATGGCCTTTGCACGAATTGCAGCCCTCCCCTAGCTGATTGCATGTGGAACAGCTGTGGTAATATTACCATAGCCAATTGCATGGAAACACAATCCAATATCTAGGAACATCCTGTTAGTGTTTGCCCTTTTCATTCACTGTGAGCAGGAACTCGATCTGTTGTTTGGCAAACAGCATCTCAGATGGATTGGGGATTTACCTCTAACAACATACACTGTAGAAATAGGACAACACACAGGAGGGGGATGTGCCTGACCTGACTACAGACTGTAAGTGCTGCTATACTGCATTTGGAGCACTGTTTGGTTTAACAGTGTGTACGTGGATATGACTGTCCTACATGTCTCAATACCTGCCATGTCAGTTCCATGTTTATGAGGAATCCCCATCTGCAGGGTCATCTGCAGACAGGGCAGTGTGTTGTGCCTTTGGTTTCATGTGTTACCAACTAGGCATCTATCTGTGGACTACTGAAGGCAGTGTGAGGATTGCAGTCAGTAGATGGTGAAAGCCGTGGCAGTTACTGGCTTCATATCCCTCATAAGACATATGTTGCAACAAACCCTGTTACAACAGTAAATGTATGCGGTTATCACAGCAACATGTCATTATTGGCCCTGTGTATGTGCTTCCAGCCATAACTCTGTCAACCTGCGTACATATATCGTGCATGAAGTGGTGCATATGTGCTGTACACCATAATTAGTGTTATCATGTCTGATAACAAGTCAGTGAGATATCAGACTGCTACACATGTTATGTACCTTAGGCGTTATATTTGATGATATATCCTGGACATTCTACGGATGTTTGTACAGTACTGAGGTCTGTGTACTTACGGTGAATGTCGACAGTGTGTGTATTGCTAATATGTACTTTAGCCCTTGTACAGACTGTGGTGGACACCATTGTTCTAGGTCCCGTCCTATCTGATGTTACATGCTGCTCCACTGTATGGTACCGTATTGGTGTCCATGTTTGTAGGGCCATACACACATATGTCCCATACCACAGACAGTCCAGTATATGTAGGGTCAGTCTGTGAGTGGCACATATGAGGATGGTGTTGAGCAGATAGTCCATATACTGTAATATTATGCTAGCTTAACATATGTGGCTGTGGCTGTGTTCACATTGGTTGTGGTTATGCACTTTCACACAGGTGCATCTTACCCTGTGCTGTGACATGCCAGTGACATGCCTGTAGAGCCTCCTATATATGCAGGTACATGTGCATTCCCCCATAGGAGATGTAGGCCAGTGTTGAGCCAGTCTGCCTGTAGCCTGCACAGTGCATTGTTACATGCCTAGCAGCTTAGTGTCCTTACTCAGTGAGATGTCATGTGCAGATACTTGCTAGATGTACTGCTGCTGGGCCTTCCTTAACAGTCATGTATGTCAGACAGAGCAGTGGTATGCTGTACAGATGTATGTCAATAACTAGTGAGTAGTATGTGGCCATGGCTCCCCTGTACCAGCGGTTATTATGTGTCAGGCCAGACAGGGGTGTGTGAATGCATAACCTATGGTGGCAAATGTATTCCAGTTGTTATGTGTTATACCCATGTACATGGATGTCTACATCCATATTGTCAGGAATGGTACACATGTTTAGCACTAAGGGTTATGTGTATACCTCTGGACTGTACAGAGTGTGTCAGAATGTCCACATATGTTAGCCAATATCTTTGCTGCAGTACACAGGGACATTACGTGCTAGCAGCGGTACTTTACTATGATGTCCTTAGGATGTCTGTCAGTAGCCAATGGCACACATGTTATAAGCAGATGTGACCTCCAACACACAGCATGTCTGTGAAGACAATCCCAATGATAGTAGCAATAGTCTACTAATATACCTGCTATACATACCTGACATTCCCTTGCACTATGACTGTGGGACTATAGAGGCTGGGGTAGGGCTACACTCCATGTCCAGGACATATGGTGGAAATATATGTACATATTATTATCCAGATAGCTATATATATATATATATATATATATATATATATATATATATATATATATATATATATATATATATATATATATATATATATATATATATATATATATATATAATTACACATGTGTAGTACTTCCAATTACCACTGTCATGGTAACCACCTACTCTAAACTCGTACATCATGTGGGCATGGTCCCTTTACAATACCTCTTAGAGGAGAACCAGCACACTCAGGGCAGCTACATATTTGTAGGAGGTTCAGAAACTGCAGACAGAGTATGAGTAGAGTTGTGTTATGCTTTGTATAGTACTGGTGTTACTGGGTGTGTGTGTGTGTACATACTACTTTGCCTTGGAATGCAGTCTGTCTGCATAACTCTCAACTGTGGGCCTATCCTCTTGGTGGCCAGAGGTGTGCTTATCATGTGTTGTCTGTCCAACACATGGGTCCTGTGTCAGATATTTCACTGGCAGTGTGTATTTTGAGTGCTATCAGTACATGGCTACACCCATTTCTATTTCTAACCTCAATTCCTTGACTAAGGATATGTTGCAGACTATCCTGTAACACCAGCAACTTGCTTAGTTTATGGCAACAGTTTTCCACATTTGTGCCTGTGTTCCAGCCTCTGTCTTCCACCTACATACCCAGCTTTGCACATATGACATGCTGTCGGGGGTTGTTTTGTAGTGGGCTTTGAGTATATCACACAGCCATTGCTGCCATCAGTCCACTGCTGTTGTATCCCCCGCACATACGGTGGGGCTGGGGCCATATATGTGTGGGCGTCACTTACACAATACATGTGTGCTCTTATGCACTCCAGAGGCCAGTGTAAGTAACAGTGGTATATGGCCCTGTATTATTGAGTCTGGGGGGGGCACCATAAATGACCTAGGCTGTTACAAAATGTGGGGGTATCAGGGGTGAGCTGCTTTAAGGTATCTGGATGTACAGTATCGTATACTTCACCTATATTTATATTACTTACATAAATTGGGTTAATGCAAGCCTACTGTCTCCTGCCATACAGACTGTTCTGTTTGTCAGTGTGCTTGTGAAGGTGTCAGTTATGCCTTGTTATGTAACAGTTACAACCCATTTGGTCACATGGCGTCTTTACCACCTAGTGATTTTTTACAGAGTGTAGATAGAGGCTGCTGAACTATACACCTGTATTAGATACTGTTAATTTTTTGGTATCCTGTGGCCCAGTCTGTCCTCACTATTGTACAATTTGAAGGGCTTGGCCTGGACAGCAACAGTTGTGAACCTTTCCAGACAACTGTATTAGTATAACTGTTTCACAGTTGCATTACTCTATTTATATGGCTGTCAGTGTCTGAACTGTTATATGGCATGGCCTATAGAACTGTAATAGTACACAATTAAAGGTTTTCCATTTCTGCAAACCTGTGTGTGGTGTTTTTTCCTATGGCCTCTCTGTGGGTATATGTTGCAGGCAACGATTATCATTTGTATGGGTGGCCCATGCAGTGTCCAGTTATTCAGGTGTTAACTGTAGGCATAGTTGCTGTTCCATATTGTGTGCACCTTCTACATATGTATCTTACTGTACATATATATGCATGTGTATGTGTAGTCACATGTATATCTATATATATGTGTGTATGTATGCATATATATATATATATATATATATATATATATATATATAAACACAAAAGATGGTCTTTGTGCCCAAACTGTCACTGATAACCAAAGGAAAGGCACAAGAAATCAGCAAGTGAAAGTTCAATGACACCCCACACGTAAAATCACCGCACAAGCAGAACCAGGTTATGCTTGTGCGGTGATTTTACGTGTGGAGTGTCATTAAATTTTCACTTGCTTATTTCTTGTGCCTTTCCTTTGGTTTTATATATATATATATATATATATATATATATATATATATATATATATATAAGTATATCTGTGTCTGTGTATCTGTGTCTGTGTATCTGTATCCTGGGGATGTTGATGGCTTCCACATTTTATGTTTTCTATGGGAGGCAGACTGTACTGCATGATATGTTACCAGTATCAGCCTGACATCATACAGGTGGGATGTAGTTAACATCTTGTGTCCATGTCGTGTCAGGTCCTGGTTATGAGATCTGCAACATCTGGTGGTGTATTGCAGGGTGGACATGTTTGGCTGTGGGGGTGGGATGCCTATTTGTACAAGACATATAGTGTGTGGGGCATCTCATCCCCATTAATGGTGCATGTGGACATAAGTGTTTTTGTTAATCTGCCATTGCTATCTACAGATGTATGGCCATATATACCTATATTGATATATATATATATCTGCTTACATATATATAACTATGTTCATATATACCTATATCGATATATATCTGTGTACACATATGTAACTTGCTGTGTATATGTAGACATATATGTGCAGACACATATATATATCTACATATATAGATATGCTGTATCTGTTTAGATAGTAATATATTTACACACACATACATCTAGATGTTGGTATACATTTTCTGTACTGTTGCATGCCTGGACTGAAGGTTATGTTTCTGAAAACATCAGCTGTATTTATATCTGGTATGGCTTAGTGCTAAATCATGTTGTCTATGGTATACAGGGTATTGGGTTCCAGCCTTGCAGAGGCTGTTTATTTTGTTGCTGGGCAGAACGCGGGCCATTGGATACAGAGTAGTTAAGGCCTTTTAAAGCAGTTGTAA
The DNA here is from genome assembly GCF_019279795.1 of Protopterus annectens. Lineage (NCBI taxonomy): Eukaryota > Metazoa > Chordata > Ceratodontiformes > Protopteridae > Protopterus > Protopterus annectens. The sequence goes on along the minus strand of NC_056746.1, from coordinate 255,860,276 downwards.
GAGGGTTTGCTTGGGTTTGCATGGAGCTAAGCAGCACTTACTTCCAGTTACAGTTTCTTACACTTAGTTAGCTTCTACTTTGCTTAATCTGTGTAGGCAATGCTTACCCCTGCGCAAATGCACTTAAACATGCTTACTAGTGCTTACATATGCGTACTACTGCTTATTTGTGATTAAACCTGCTTACTAGTGCCTTATTCATTAAGACACTGACACTTCACATGTGCATTTCCTGCAGTACTCCAGTTCATAAATATACAATGCCTGCTCATTAGGCAAATGTGCTGCCCACTACACTATTGCTGTGCTGCTTCATTTGCATATATCTTCCTTGTTATCCTCTTCAGCCTTTTAAGCTGCTTTAACCGTAGTTAAGTGATGGGCATACCCGCGCACCTATGGTTAGCTGTACTCGGATTTTTTAAATAAAAATAAAGGGGTTTCTTTATTTGATTTTTATGTACTGTTGCTGTTATACACATGTGAGACTGTTGGTGGGGATATGAGTACACCTATGAGTGATCTTGCTCATTTCTTAACACCTTCTGCTGTTCTACATTGCTCTGCTCTCAGACATGCCCCCTGCACTCGTACATGCTCCGTGTAAGCCTAGGAGCTCGGGCAGCGCGCCTTGTTAATATGCATGGTGCACTGCTGTCCTGCTCCTAAACAGGACTAAGCTAGTCCTGCACAGAAGATTAGTGAATCTGGGGGAGTATCTTTTCCAGTTGTACAGTAAAGCAATTTTCTTCACTAATAAGTCATAACATACTCACCAATTGCCCCTTCACTTTACTACAGTTTTGTTGAACAGGGTGATAACTATCAAAGTGTAAATATTTAAATTCTCCTTCTGGAAAAGATTTGAAGTGAAGAATTTTGTTGAAATATCTTTACCCAATGTAGTGTTCAAATTATTTATTTCATTACAATTAAACTGATGTAAACTTAAGATAATCAGTGGTGTTGTCCAAATACATTATAAAAGTATGGGTTTAAACCAAAAAAATCCACTTATCTAAAGTATAGCCTAACAATCCACTTATGCTGTACTGATGAGGTCACAAAAAGTCCAGAACATGGCCTATCCACATATATTGTGGGTTGGTTTCATTTACCTGAATGTAAGATTTAAAAGGAAGAAAGTAAAAAAGTCACAGGCATTCAGAAGCCATGTGGTTGAAATTCTGGTATGTCCTTAAGGGGTCATTTGCAAATATCCCATGGTCCCACAATACAGGAGGCTTAAGTTATTAACAAAGTAGACTTAGCTTGCCTGACTCTTTCTCACTCTTTATATATATATATATATATATATATATATATATATATATATATATATATATATAAATATATATATATATATATATATATATAAAAATATATATGTATGTATATAAATGCATATGTCTGTGTGTGTGTGTTTAGATTGTATGACAGTGGATTTTTTTCTTTTGTGGAAGATGGCTGAAAGGAAGAGCTAGGTAAGTGGGGGCCCATTTATTAACTGAGTGGAAATTCCAACATTTTAGTCAAGGTTTTTTAATTTAGGATTAAGAAAATTGTAAATAAAGGATTGCTAGAGTAGTCTGGGGATATGTCCTGGGAAGGAATTATAGATAGTAAGCAAACAAAGTTAGAAGACAGTTTGTGGAATACTGATATAATAAAAGTGTATGATCACAGCAGCTTGGAAAATGTTTATTTATATGTTCTGGCAGTAGATGGATTAAGAATAATTATAGTTTTGCTTACTTAAAATCAGTGATGAATAAATACGTATGATCTGGTGTAACAATGGAAAACAAAATAAAGGAGGGCTACACATTTAGCAGTCTGTGTGTTGGAACCAGTATGAATCTGGCAGTAAGGGAAGTATATAAATAGATAGGGAATGAGTGATAGGTCAAATTATGGAGAAGGACATCATTTTACTGTAGTTGTAAGTGGACGATATAGTTTTGTCTGTGAATAAACATCAGCAGGTTGAAGTAAGTATTCTAAATAAATAAATAACTAAATAAATAAATAAACTAACTAAATAAATAAACTAGTCCAAGGCAAATTACTATTTATTAAGTGATGGCTTTTCAAAATTCAGTGCCCCTCCACATCTCTTGAGAACACTGCAAACTCTGATGAATTGCTCTCAAAAACTCTGTACAACCAAGTCAGTAGCTTCATAGAGGTTGCTGTAACTAACAGAAGTAAGCCCAGGACTAGCCCCAGAAACAAACCATTCTGGTGACATCCCAAATTAAACAGGATATACAAGAAAAGGAAAAAAATAGGGCAAAATCAGGAAGGATAATTCCTACAAAGATAAAGACTCTCTTGTCAAAATAAAGAAGCAACTAAGAGGACTAATTAGGTTAAGCAAAGCCAGCTTTGAGGGTAAGATACCCTCCCAGGTGAAATATACCATAAGGCCTTGTACAGTTATGTCAGAAACCTAGAGGGCAGCACACAGCAATATGCTGACCTGGTGGTTGATGGTGCCAAATTCACCAATCCTGGTCATATAGTGAACCTGCTAGTGGTCATATTCACTTCAACCTTACCCCCCAGCCCCAACCCCAACCTTGCCCCAGAAATATCCTCAAACATAACCCAACCCGACCATCCTCCAGAAATATCCTCAAACATAACCCCACCAACTATAATTAGGGAGCATATACTGTTTGCACTCACTAAGCCAAGAACATGGCCCTTAATGAGTCCCAGTAACTCCCAGGATGCCTCCTGAATAGCCTAATATGTGACTTATCAGGAAACCTAGAGCCATTATTTAACTGTAGTCTTAAAGTAGCCTTTGTGCCACATGAATGGAGGACTGCAACAGTCATCCCCTTTGTAAGGGAGGACCTTCAACGGATCCTGAAAACTACAGACCCATTAATCTGACTAGTCTTATTTGCAAAACCATGGAAAGCATTATCATGGAAATTGTCAACAAGGACACAGGAGACCTCAAGGCATGGGATCCATCCCAGTTTGACTTTATCAAAGGAATGTCATGCTTACTGAATCTGGTTGACTTCTTTGAAAAAGTCACTAAGGCAATAGATGAGGAGAAAATGGTGCATACTGCATAGCTAGATCTGGCTAAAGCATTTGCTACAATACCTCACTCTGGCATTGTCAATAAACTTACAGAACTAGGTATAAACCCTTTATAACACACTGCATAGCTAGCTGGCACTCTGATAAGACCCAGGAGGTTAGAATCAGTGAGACCACCTCCACAAAGAGGCTGGTCACCGATGGAGTTCCCCATGGCTCTGTGCAAGGCCCACTACTTTTTGGCATCTACCTCTCAGATGTCAAAGCCAATGTTAAAGGCCTCTGGCTAACCAAGTTCACAGATGATTGCAAACTGGGAGCGGTCATTGAATCCCTACAAGATGAGAACACCCTTCATTAAGGTCTAATACAGAGTAATGCTTGGTGCCAAAGCCATGGCTTAAAATTCAATACCAAGAAATGCATTTAAGTATCTTTTGGGAAGTCTGCCACACCGGGGAATTATGTCATCAATAAAACACCCTTAAAATTGATTCACTAGTCAGGGAACTGGGAACTCATGTAGATTGTAACATAGCCTTTGACCAACATGCGTCCAAGGTAGTAAAAAGTCCTTCTGTGTTGCTCAACTTATAAGCAAGGGCATGGCATCTAACTCCAGAGATGTCGTCATACCATTGTACTCGACCCGCATCAGACACGTCAGAGAGTATAATTCCCTCTTCGGTATGTACCTGACCAAACACATGCAGCAACTGGAGTGTCCACAAAGGTTCCTTAGACACAGAATACAGGGGGTAAACACAATGTCCTACACTGATTGCCTCAAAGTCCTATCTCTTTCCTCTGTGTCATACAGACCTCTGAGAAGTGATCTTTGCCTGGAATACAAGGCATCCCTGGACCCTGTTTTGATGAACCTTTTGCGCATCCACAAAACAAACAGCATCAGAACTACTAGATTAAAAGACTTACATTTTGCTTGCAACATAAATAGGACATGTTGGAGGACAGATATGTTTCTCAGAGAATTTCCATTCTTTGGAACAGGCTCCTCATCCATGTAAAGCAGTGCTTCCCTATCCCTTTTTAAGCACAAATTGGACCAATGGATGTGTAATTGGAAAATCAACCCTGGTCTGGCTCCCATGTCTCTGATGGACAGAGGCAGTCAGTAAATTACCTCCTATATGAATCAAATTTGTGGGTCACATTTGGGTTGCACTGCTGGGCTTATAAGAGCCCTAGTAATCACTAGCCTAGTATACACCTGCGAACCTATGAACTTAAGATGGTTACAGGAAAGGGAGTTAAGAAGGGAAATCGGTATGGGTAGATAAGTGAGAGAGAGGATATGGAAGAAATAAAGGTGTTAAATATGACCTTATATGATATAGCTGTAACAGCAGCTGAGGTAAGGAATGGTATTAGCATTTTGAATGGGTTCCCATATGAGCCCTGACTGATAGCCCTCACGCATCAAGCAATTATTCACAATTGGTTGACTACACAAATACTCACATTTTTTTGCAGGAATACCCATCTTGGATCCTTCACCCTCACATCCTCTTCCACACACACACACACACACACACACACACACACACACACACACACACACACACACACACACACACACACACACCCACACATATATGTGTGCGTATATATATATATATATATATATATATATATATATATATATATATATATATATTTTATATTATATATAGTCTGACTTTATGACTGCACAACTTCAGGGAAAAGAGAAACACCCTGAATTGTGAAAATACTTAATGCCAACAGTGTCACTCTTGGAGTCTTACTGAACCAAGGGAAAGATGGTCAGTGAATAGCAGCATTGAGTTTCAGTGCAACCACTTATAACTCACCAGGTTATACTTTGTTGACATATAAAGAAGTCAGTTAAGAGAAGGGTTTGTGGTGTAAGAACATTTCTATGTTTCAGAAAGGCTATAATAATCTGTGTTTGATTAAGCCTGTCATAAATAAATAAATAATTGTGGGCAGTCTGAATTTAAAAAAAAAATGTAAGATAAATTATATTGAAAAGTTGCAATTAAGGATATGTTACTAACAAGCCATGCTGGGAAACTATTATTTTAAACCAGGATGGGAGAATATGCAAAATAAAGTGCTGTTAGTTGTTGTTGTTGTTGTGTCTTTCGGCTTTTCTCGGTTAGGGGTCGCCACAGCGGAACTCCGGTCTGATAATGATTGGTAGTTGAGTTTTATGTGCCGAGTTACCAGCCCTGACGAACAACCTTCAATGAAGGTACACCCAGTCACGCATGTCTCCACGCAGAAGACGCTCTAGCTAGTAAAAGGTAGTAATATGATATTTTTCATGGCAGGCTGACTTCATATATACCAAAGAGAGATTATGTTTGACAGACGTATTTGCAGGTGAAGAGACTTGGCCACATGTTTTTGAAATGTTATTTCATATAGACTTTATGAGGCAGTTGTGTGAAATTAGATAGTAGGGATCTACTATGTTATTATGAAATGTAAAACAGAGAAGTAAAACACCTGGGCAATTCAACCACAAAATGTAAATTGCTTGTATGTTCTTTCAATTAACCACTTGCAGTGAAATTACACTATTTTTTCAGAGGGCATGCTTCCTTGTGCCCTGTACTGATATATGCTAATTATAAAAGTACTGCATCTCAAAGAAGGAGCAAAATGCACCTTAAAGTTTATATTTGTGCTTTAATCTTTCCCTGACAGTCACAGAACTGCTGAGTACAGTAAAATCCAGATATAAACAAATTAGATAAAGTACACCTTTGTGGAAATACACCCCAACAAAAAATAAACAATCAAACACTTGTTTTCATCTCTTAGATATCAAGTTCCTGAAGGGAAACCTAGACAGAAGGTGGAATATGGTAATTTTATTTGTACTGTGGGTCATATTGGTAGGATAATGTGGGCCAGTACAATATAACAGGCAATGAGATTCTGATGAATCAAGTATGAAGGTGGTATCTCAACTAAAAATATAAAAACATTTAGTATATATTGTTTATTTCATGTAACTGCCAACGTTTTTGGTTGTTTGGCATTCTTATAATATGGTGTCTTGAAATGTCCTTTGGACTTTTTTGCTTTTTATAGTATCTTCAAAAAGGCCCTTAATGCTGCATTACATTTCCAGCTTAAGTACAAGAATATAAATCTAAGGCCTAGTGTAGGGACAAAGCCTACAACATGCTGAGCTTTTTCTAAACAGAGCACAGTATGCTATCTACTGTGTTTCTGACACTGAAATGTTTCTGCCAGTACCACTGATTCCTGAAAGGCTATTAGCAGATATGTATGGTCCTCTGTCCTTTTTTTTCTTTCTTTCTTTCTTTCTTACTTACTTTCTTTAGGTACCAAGTTTCCTGACACTGTGCTGGATAACCATCTGTGATGAGTAAGAACACCTTTCAGTTATAGACCTCCAGTTGGTTCAAAGATGCGAATGGCTCTGCAGCATACCTCTCAACCTGAAAATACTGAAAATAGGTTCAAAGTCAATTGATAAGCAGGTACATAAAGACAAAAATCTGGACATTTAATTAGCATAAAATCTGAATACCAAATAGCACATAATTCTTTAAGCTTCTGGTATGAATGTGGGATAGATACTAATCAGAAGCACATTTAAAAAACAGAGACTGACAAAAATGATAGAAAAATAGAAAGAAACAGTGACAAATCTGTGGACTTTACTGCACTGAATTTCAAAATTCTACCACACAACATCATTTATTTTAGCTTTTGAAAAAGGGAGATGTAGGATATGTGTCATTTCTTTGAATTATTAGTGCTACTAATATGCTGGTCACTAAGTCTGGTATTGTGTGTACTAGACACCTTTGAAAAGCACGCATGAGTTGGGGGAATCCGAAAATTTTGTGAAGGGATAAATCAAGCCTAAAATTAGGGATATACATCCAAAAATAGCTACATCATGTGCAGAGGTATAGCAGGCCTGAAAATAGGCATGTTCATCCAAAATAAAAACAATTGAGAGGTCTGCTCTTCAAACAAGTGTTCCTGCTTCTGGGATGGAATTTATTCAAAGTTCTTTTAACATACTAAAATGTTTACACACGACACTTACCTGAATCATAGAGGTAGTCTTTGACATGCAAACTCTCACCATGATATTTACCATTCATTGTTCATGGCTGTACATTTTCCTATGGTGCTTATAGCTACAGGCTAACAGGAGTCCATGATGATGTAGTCACAGTTGTATAGTGCTGGATTACTTTCCAGAGACCTAGGGAGACACCTCTCCAAAAACTCAAGATTTTAATAACAGAGAACAGAGTGGCACTGTAGACTGATACTTGACTGTGTCAGTAATTATAACTATAATTTGGATTGTCTCTGAGATTTCAGATGCCTGTACCCCAGATGGACGCTTAAGCACTGCATTAGTAGTCTCTCACTGTGACATACTCAGTTACAGCCTTTGTAGCTGAGCAATAGACTTTCTGACACCATTTTAGAGCAGAGCAGGAAATTGTAAAAGCTGTACTAACAAATGTGGAAACCATTATTCAGCTGCTGGACCAGCAGCTATAAGAATGTGATACTCAGATGAGTAAACTGCACACCATTCATCTAAAACATTTAAGGGGAAATCAGGCCCTTAAATATAAATTGATTGTGGAAATCATAGTTACACAGATAAAATGTATGCTGTAATGGGGGACTGGGGGGCTGCTTGATGCATTTGGAACATATTTTTCTGAATTACTTAATACAGGACTTTGTGTACCCTTTGCCCATGTTATCGTACAATCTTCTTCAGTTCTTCAGTCTGAAATTTCTGAATCAAATCTTCATGCCATAGTTTTATGTTGCCTAAAGCACCTCGGGAAGGTTTGTATAAAACTTGTTCTGCAAGGTAAGTTGGATTTGATGGGCAATTTTATTTTTTTTTTATAACTTCCCACCAACTGTAGCAGCAGCTCAAACTGAAGTGACACCATTAATGAAGCTGTGCTGGGCTAAGCAAATCAAGGCTGTCTTTTGGTAACCAGCAAAGCTTTGTGTTCCTTTAAACATGGGGGTGATGATTTGTAACTGTGTAGATGAAGAGCAGACTGTTTTAACAATGCCCAGGGTAGAGGGGAAATAAAAATATGATGGATATTGTAACTGCTGGTAAAAAATCTAATTTTAATGTTGCTTCTAGTAAAACATCCATTTCCAAGAGACCTCATTCATCTCCAGCAGCAAATAAAATACTGATAATTTGCAGGGATATTTGCAAGCCCTAAGGCAGGAGTGAACTCAAATGTGCCACAGTGCGACACTGTTATCTGTATGTTGTTAGTTTGCCTGTCCAAATGTTAGTGGAAGTTGATGGCTCATATACATGAACCCCTGAGCTAATACTGGACAGATTGCATCCTGCTGACTCAGTGCTGAATTTAAATCTTACATAAATAAATTTAGCTCCAGTGGTGAAATAGTTCACTGGTGCAGGAAATAAATTAAATAAATAAACACAGTATACTATGTCCAAATCCTTTTCAGGATAAAAAAACATTAAATACTTTTGCACTAGAAACTATCCCCGGGATTCATGAACACTCCACGAAAGAATAAGCTACTCTTCCATGGAGTGTTCTCTGTCCGTGTAGAGCAGCAGTGTGCCTTGCACATGCATGAAGGTGCTCTGCTGTACTCTCTACATGGACACGATCCATATACGAGCACAGGGGGCATGTCCAAGTAGTGCACGGACACTAAACATGGCCCCTGCACTCAGAAAGTGCCATATGACACTTTCTAATCCATACTGGAATAATATTAGAGCTTAGCTCTAATAGTATGCCATTATTCAGTGTCCGCAGACACTGACATGTAACAAATAACATTGTCAGTGTGTGTGGACACTGAAAATAAAAATGGCAAGAGGAAACAATACAAGGGGTGTGTCACACCTTCTGAGACACACCTCCTGTATTGCTAAAGCTGTACGGCACTTCTGCATGCTGCAGAAGCAGGAAATGTGTGCAAGTGTGGTCCACTCCACATATTAGCTGGTTGGCTGGTAAAATAGTGGAAAATCATTAAAGAGTGAAATCGGAAAATAATGACAGACAATGCAGTTTCAGACATTGTACTCTTCAGAAAAGTCACGGCAATGCAAAGCATGTTATCCTATCAACTTTCTAAATTGGCTAGAGCAATATAGTGGTTAGAGCGTTTGCTTAATATGCAGTCAGTCATGGTTCAAGCCCCAAAGCAGTCTATTCATATGTGAAACATGGCTCAAATATATTTTTTATAAATAGGTAGTGAATATTACACATTTGTTGACCAGGGTAGTGTAGCAGGTCCAAATGTAAGATGTCAGTGTAATACAGATAGGAAACCCCCACATAAATACAAGTGTCCCAGACAGTATAGCCACAAAAGAATGTAATGTAATGAAAGTACATAAAATGAGAATAATAATAATAATAATCATAATAATAATCATGATAAGTAATAATACTAATGATAGTCCATAAAATAACAGCTGAGCAATGCTAAACTGAGCTCAGCTGTGCTTAGCTGGAGTAAGCAATGCTGAAATATGTATGCTTAGCAAGAATTAGCTAAGAGGATTTGCACACTAGTAAGCAGGGCTTAGCATCTACCCCTTTAAGCAATGCTTACCTAGAATAAGCGGGTTTGTCTGGTGCTTAGCTTAGCTCAGCATATTCAAAACTGTCCAATCACGGCAAAGGGAAGGAAATCAGCCCTATTTAAACCTTGCAGGTGGGATTACAGCTCATAACCAGTTGTAGCTCCCCACTGTAGGCACTATGGCTGGTGTCAATGAAGGTCTGCACTTTCGGGCACAGCGCTGGGGCATTCAGGAGTCCAGGGTCATGGTCAGACTCCTTGTAGAAAACCATGACATGAGACTGCTGCAGGACCAGTACCAGGGTTCCCAATACAAAGCGGAGGCCTGGGAACATCTCACCCATGATCTCACCAGTGCCACTGGCATCCCTCGGACTGGGGAGCAGGTCCGGCACCACTTTGCCGACTTGAAGCAAAGGAAGAGGTAGCTCTTGAACCACTGGGTCCAAGATGCCCTGGTGGGGAATGCTCTAGGCGTGTGTAAGTATCAGTCACAATAACTGTTTTTCAAAGTTCAGCCTGTGTATGTGATAGATGGGTATGCATAAATGTTTTTCTTATCACCTGCACAGCTGCAGAAGAGAGAGCTGCCAACTTGGACGCCCATGCTGCAGGCTGCTAAGGATGCATTGCAAGGCTGGTGAGTAACAATCTAGATTGTAGTTCTTTTCTTTTCGGCTTTTCCCACTTAGGGGTCACCACAGTAGAACTCCGGTCTGCTAATGATTGGCAGTAGATTTTTTTATGGTGCCGAGTTGCCAGCCCGACGCCAAACCTTCAGCGAAGGCACTCCCATTCATGCATGTCTTTCAGAGGCCACTCGACCACAGGGAGGACATGCAGACTCCACACAGAAGGCACGCCAACCGTGAATCGAACAGGAACAATCTAGCTTGTAGTATTCAGGGCAAATAAATAAAAATGAGTAACAATCTAGCTTGTAGTATTCAGGGCAAATAAATAAAAAATGAGTTTTATGTCACCATGCAGTATTAAAAATGGGTATGGTTTGTACTGAATAAACAAGCCTGTAGGAGAGTAATACTGAAATACCGGTTATATATCAATAAAATTGTAAGTACTTGTCAATAAAAGTCAAAACCCCATACTGGTTGTGTTTACTTTGGCATTGTATGAAATGAAATGTGTACAATTTATGCATAGCAACTATAGCTCTGAAAGCATTAGACAATCAAGGCTCATCTGACAAAGATGTGGAGTTATAAAACAGGAGATTAACTATATGAAATACTGTATGCACCAAGATCTGATATCTGAATAGTAATGTTGTGTTAACCAGTGTTTTCTACACTGTGCTATGCAAGACATATGTGCTATGCATGAATGTCAGAATTACAACTTCAGAGTGTACAACCAAGAAGAAAACAGTCAAACAAGAAGCAGCAGTTTCTCAATAGCTCATTCTGATAAAACACAAACTTGTTGTATTTTTTGCGCAAACAGGCATGGTTCAAATACCACGAGTGGTAGTAAGCTGTATGCATATTTTCACCCAGGATTTTGTGAATATGTGCAGAAACAGTCAGGTAGTGTTAACAGAAATTTCCTCCACAGGTCTGCCAGGTAAGAAAAGGTATAAAGTAGCTATAAGAAGGCTGTAGTTATACTGTCTCCAACACCCACTGTCCAACCCCAAGGCTGCAAATGACAGCAAGATAAGTACATACACCAAGTAGTCCCGACCAAGAAATGTTCCTCAAGTGTCATGCTGTCACAGCTAGTGGTCACTGCTGCCAGCAACCGGGATGACCGATAGAAATCAAGGCAGAGTATGGCAGTAGCGCACACGCACACACACACACACACACACACACACACACACACACACACACACACACACACACACACACACACACACACACACACACACACACACTATAAGTGCACATATGTAACCCTATGTGAATATGGGTAGAAACAGTCAGGTAGTCTTAACAGAAATTTCCTCCACAGATCTGCCAGGTAAGAAAAGGTATAAAGTAGCTATAAGAGGGATGTAATTATACACTGTGTACAAACATACCACTGCCACACCCAAGGCCATAAGTTGTTGTAAAGTGAGGTAATGCCTGTAGAGTAATGATTAGAGCAGTGATCCTTAAAGTTGTGAGCACTTCAAGCATATACAGTTGTTAATTGACATCTCTCTCTCTCTCTCCCCTACCTCATCTGCACCAATAATCTAAACACATAAATCAATGAGTATGTTTCTTACCAAACCTATTGTCGGGACATGTGTCCTATTGTTCTACAAATATTGAAATGTTTTTCTATTAATGTTCCCTGTTCAAATACTATCATGGGTGGCCTGTTGCTATCAATGTAACCTGCATGCCATTATAATGCCCACTGTGCTGCCATATATGCATGTGGTCTGTTTGCTATGCAACTGTTCCAAATCTGTTGTTTTGGGTTAATGACAATACCTATGCATGCTGTTATAACTAATCCTGGAATGTGTTTTTTCATGACTAACATATGTTGTAAAACTGAAGCACTACAGCACGTCTGGGAAGGCCGATACCAGCGTATCCGCCTGTCCCAAGTCAAATAGCCATGGCACCAAGCCTCAGTACATCTGGGACCCACCCCAGGACCTTCTCGTCCACTGGTCCTGCACCACTTTTGGTTGGAACTGCTTCAGAGGATGGGGCTCATCCCCCCAGGTGTGGGCATGGACAGGATCCTGTCACCCAAAGCCAGGTCCAGGGATTGGTGCGTAGTGATCTTTGAAAGGAGTTTGGAGATCTGCTACACCAGCTTGAGGGCCATGTGGTGCATCTAGAGGGTCAGCCTGCTCCTCCTGCTCAGCCCCCAGCACAGCCACGTTCGGAGCTGTGAAGGTGCAGTGGTGACTGCCCATGGGTGGGGACCTCAGTCCTACTGTATCTATTTGGTGGTTCATGGGTGTCAGATTCCCAAACACCCCTCCCCGTCCAAGGTGTTTATCCCCACATGTGTCATATACCGCCCCTGTCATAGGTTTATAGATTAGTACTAAGCTAACTGCCCTTGCGAGCCATTTTAAGCTTAGCCAATTATCCCTTGTGAGACTCAAACCCCGCACCTTGTGTTTGTAAGGCAAACACCTTAACCATTAAGCCGCCCTCCCAACCCTGCTGTCTTGTCTGTCTTCCTACCCAACCTACCTCCCCAAATATACCTACTATCCTTCCCCAACATCCCACTCTCACCTTAAAAAAAAGGGCAATCTGTTCCCATAAAAAATGTCACCCCATACATAGCTGTCCATTTTGCACACATGTCCACTGGATACGTAATTTGGTCTAATTGGCTTTACAACACATTATTTTGTCCTCACCCCTCTCTTGGCGGTTTGAGTGTCCAAATTTACCTCCAAATTCTGTATATATGCACAGCTGTTTCTGTAGAGGAAATGGACAGCTATGGACCTTCCCTACACCCATCCTGCACATCCCTAACTATCTTTCATAATGTTTTTCCCTCTGCGTGCCCCCTTTTTTCACCACTTCCCTATCACCCCTTTTTTCTTTTCTTTTAAAGAAATTAGCATGGGGTAAGCAGGAGTAAGCATGTTTGCACGGTGCTAAGTGAAGCTAACTCAGATTAAGCAATTCTAGGTCTAACTGTGTGTAAGCATAGTTCACCATCAGTTAGCATCACTTGGCTCTGTGCAAACCCGCTTACAACTGCTTAAAAGTGCCTTAATCACTCTGCATCCAACAGCCCTTCTTCTGCCCAGCAATACATTAATCAGCCAAAAAAGCAAACAACTCGTTGGAATACACATGGCAAAACAACACTTTAATAAAAATAGTAAAAATATATAAAACATGTAAGCGCTTTCACAGAGTCCTCTCTGCTTCCTCAGACATACTACAGTAACTGCTGCTCTTGTTTAAATAATGATACATCTATGTCAAATCCAATCAGTTGACAGTATCTTGAAAATAAAAGTTAAAAAGATATACACTATATAAACAATCAAATCATATAAATAATAGACTAAAAATGAATGTAAAAAACTGTAAAAGCTTGCTCTATAGAGTTAGATAGTGTTAAAACTATCGAATATATGTATAGATGTAAAAAGATGTGACCAAACATAATAATCAATGTTTCAAAGCCCTGTTCCTGAGAAAAGTTTTCAGTGAAACCTTACTATTTAGTCCAGGTGGTCTGTCAGCCTGAAATCTAATTATCCATTCTTGTTCTGAGGCTTCAGTCTTATTGTTCATGTTCCCACCTCTTTTATTTTCTTGTATAATGTGTAACACTAGAAATTTGAAGATGTGTGTGGTTCCCTCCTTTATAACATGCATCGCTAACGTACTTGTCTCTTTTTTATTTTTAATGTCCCTTACATGTTCTAGGACTCTATCTTTGAGCAGCCGATTAGTTTTGCCTACATAGTAGGCTGGGCATTTTGTACAGAGACCAAAATATATGACATTCTTACTATGACAGTCTGTATAAAAGCGTGTATCAATGCTGAACTTTCTAGTCGGGTATGTATACTGCCCCCCTCCAAATATGAAGGGGCAGGCTGTACACCTTCTACATGGAAAGGTACTTAGCCTATCACACTTTGCATAGTGGTCTCCATCTAACTTCTTGTAGCACAACTGTCTTTAATGAGATGTTTTTAAAGGTAAAAGATTGTGAAGCCCCTATAACACCTTCTAGCTCATCCACATTTAACAATATGCCCCAATTATTTTTAATTATATCACAGACTGTACTGATATTACTTGCAAATGTTAATGGAATACGTAATACATCATTCTCTAGGTTCCTGGTTACTGTGGTACTGGTGGCATAGTTACTTTGGTTATCCTGGTTGATTCTCGTCCTGTCATAATAGAGCTTGTACCTCTCTCTTCTCTCATTCCAAGCCACTTTAATTTGTTTGTCTATATCTCTGGCTTTTTATCCCCTTTCAATAAATTCATGTTTTAACAGGGTAAGTGCCTGAGATAAACTATCATCATCATTATATAGCCTCATGCATCTAACTATCTGTCCTTTGATCACATTGGTTTTAGTGTAGTTAGGATGCATTCTACTACTATGTAGGACATTGTTCTTTCTAATGGGTTTCCTATACATGGAGGTATGAACATAATTGAGTGTGTCTCTTGTTGCATTCCTCAGAGTCCCTGACTGTTTTTCCAAGGACAACAACTGTCTGGGGAACAGACAAAACATAACAGGAAAACATGTGACCAGTCTGTGGACAGCATGCCAGTGGAGAGGTATGTCAGAGACATATCACTGTCAGACATGAAGTCACTCACTAAATGCATGTCCACACAAACTCTGTCAACCTATCAACCCACCATGTGTATAACAGCACTGATGATGACATAGAATCTGTTCACAATTCTGGAGATATGTCCCCTATGTTGTTGTGCTGTCTCCAGATGTCCTGTCCTGTGAAGTATTCCCACCTACTGTCTGTGAATCTGTAGCCCACCACCTCTGTAATGTCTCTCACACAGGCAAGTAATAGGGCCAAGGCCCACATGAAGGGCATCCCATTTGTTGGAGCTAGCAGCAGTGCCCAGCCCCACAGCACAAAACTATGTTGGCACTTACATAGTTGTATGGCTTTAGCAATACCTGACATCTGCACATCTGCACAGAGGACAGACAGAAAGTGGACAGCAAACATGTTATGCATTAGAATAAATGTCCTGAAGGATAGAAGTCTGAAAGTAAAATGTATGCCATTACTACATGACAGCAGTCCTCAATGACATGGGAAAAAACATAGTACTCTACATGTAATACTCAGAGTCCCATATCTGCATGCAGAGGTGCATGGTTGGAGTACTACAATAGGCACTCTAAGTTTACATGGAAAAGCAGTGTCAACAGTACTACTTTCATAATACAATATATGTGGAATCATATTCATTAACCAGTGCACTGTAGCTGTTGTAACATGCAAGTGTGAGTTCATATAACATGTGATACTACCCATGTATAAGAAATAATAAATAAAACAACATGTGATACTACCCATGTATACCCAAGTGTTCTGTACAGTATAGTCACACCCCTTGCTACTGTAATGAGAGCACATAAAAGCATGTTATATACAGGACATTAAATAAACTTATTACATTTATTTATTTTTATTTATTTTATTTTACATTTGTTGACCGGGATAGTCCGACTGGATACATGTCCATTTTCAGCGGAGGCCCGGAGAGAAAAGCTCCAAAGGTGTACATATACAGTCATTAAAATGTCATGTCGAACATGAGTAATCATAACATAATACAAATATAATACATTTTACAGTCTAGTTAAATGTATGGAAATATACCACTTATTCTAGTACATTTAAATTTGTACAGTCTAACAATATTCTAAACTGGCTTAACAAAGATATCTGAGTAGCACTTACAGACATAGGATAGATACACCAGTATGCATAAAGATTTAGTCAGGCTTGGATCAGGGACATATCCACTGAGACTTGAAATACTCCTTGAGAGCTATTTTGAACTGAGATAGGGTGGTATCCAGAGTAATGTTAGCAGGAAGGGAATTCCAAATTTTGCCAGCAGAGTTGGTGAACAGGGAGTCATCAGCTGAGTTGTTGGATTTGATGGTTTGCACTAATAGTCTGTTAGATGACTGGAGTGATCTGGAGTTGGAGTGGGGGTAGATGATGTTTTTCAGGGCAGGTGTATTATCTGGTTGGTTAAGTGCTTTGTGAGCAACAATGAGGTGATTATACTGAATCTGTCTGGGTAGCTCTAGCCATCCGAAATCATTTAGATTTTTACAATGATGGGTTCTATAGGGTAGACCAGTTGCAAATCTAGCTATGTTATTATAGCAGCTTGAGAGTTTAGTAAGATCAGATTTATTTAGGTTGGTCAGTGAAGGGGAAGAATAGTGGAGTATAGAGAGTAGATGGGAGCAGGCAATGGAGGTCCTAGCATATGGGGTAAGGAATGGCTTTATACTATAAAGTAAGCCCACTTTTCTGTTAATGGTTTTGATTGTTTTGTTGACGTGCACATCAAACTTAAGATTGTTGTCTGTAATAACTCCTAATAGTTTTGTATGGGCATTTGGAGAGATAATGGTACCATTATTAGCCTTAATGGAGAGAGATAACGCCATGGATCTTTGAGTGTGGGTGAAAAGTAGGAGCTTTGTTTTATTAGGGTTGAGAATCAGACAGCGAGTGGCAAGCCAGTTCTCTACTAGGTTGAAAGCACTCTGAGTTATTGATAGCAGTTCTGTTTGTGATGTGGCAGTGCAGATCAACGTTGAGGCGTCTGCATATTGAATGCAGATGGCTTCAGGAATTACAGTTTGGAGGTCATTGATAAAAATGGAAAACAGAAGTGGTCCCAAGAAAGACCCCTGTGGGACACCTAGAGTGTTGGGTAGGAGGTTTGAGAGCTTGTTCTGACATAAGATGGATTGTTGTTTATTGTGCTGGTAAGATTCAAACCATCGGAAAGGGTGATTACCTAGGGACATTGTTACCAGGGTGTTGATGAGAAGATGGTGGCTAACCATGTCAAAAGCCTTTGACAGGTCCAGGAAAAGGGCTGAAGATAGCTTGTTGTTGTTCCTGTTATAGTTTATTGCATTAGAGAAGGTAAGGAGAGCTGTGGTGATACAATGATATAGTCTGAAGACATTCTGGGAGTTAGCCAGTAGGTAGTTTTGAGTTGGAAAGTTCAGGAGTTGTTTATGAATGCATTTTTCCATTATTTTTGCCAGAGGTGATAAGATGGCTATGGGTCTATAAATGGATAACTCAGTGGAGTTGCCACCTTTATGGAGGTGTATGACACGAGATATTTTCCAGATAGAGGGGACTTAGGCTTCTGATATGGACCGATTAATTAGAATGGAAACAGGGTACGCTCTGGTATCAGCAGCTTTTTGCAAATATTCGGCTGGGAGAAGGTTTGCGGCTAGCGTAGCAGGTTTTGATTTTTTGAGTAGTCAACGAATGAAAGATGTTGGTTGGAAGTTAAAGGAGGGCTGGGAGCTGGGAGTGCTATCCAGTGGGTTAGAGGAGTTAAGGGGTATTTGGCTTGCAAGGGCTTGGATGGTTTCAGTAAAGAAATTATTAAAGGTGTTAGCAATATCCTCTGGTAGTTTATTGGTAGAGGCTGAGGAAGGTGGAGTGGTGGTTTGACCTGGGTGCAGTAATTTATTTATCCCTGCCCAGAATTTTTGGGGGTATTTTGGTTCCTGTGCTGAATATGGAGTTACTAGTTTTTTATCTAGAATAGTTTGTTTTGTATCATTTCTTAGTTGTCTAAATTTGGTTTGATTTATGGGGTCTTTTGTAGCACGCCATGTTGTCGATGCCTTATTTCTGACTATGGTTTTTGTTTTAGTTTCTTTAGATAGCCACGTGGCAGCTTTTGTTTTTACCCTCCTGGAACGAGCTTGAGCATGAGCATCGAGGATGGTGAGAAATTTATTGTTAAAATGGGATACATGATGTCATTACTCTGCTATTTTATGAGACTGGAATGTGAGCAATGGTTACCAGGGCAGAGCTATGCTTAGCAGGTTTACACATTGCTTAAATGTGAATGATAACCAGTAGTTACCTCTGCTAAGCATATTTGCGCACTGGTAAGCATCTGTAGGCGAAGCCTACACAGTTTAAGTGCCTATCGTTTTAATTGTGTTTTAGTGCCACTTAGTGCTGCGCAAACCCACTAACAACTGCTTAAATGTGCCTTAATCACTCTGTATCCAGCAGCCCAGCTCTGGTCAGCAACAAAATAACCAGCCGTGCTCAGTCTTGAGCCCGGGATTCTATACACCATAGTCACAGCACGTTACACTAGGCCATCTTAGTTGTGAGATGTCACAATGTTTTTTACAACATATCATGCAGTACAGTCAGTTTACAATAGGAAAGACACACTGTGCAATGAGGAATGATTATCTACAAATATATACATGAAAAAAATATTTACATATATAGAGGGATAGATATGTGTGGAGATACATATATATGTACAACAATATATATAGATATATTACCAAAATATATATATATATGTATGTATGTATGTGTATATATATATATATATATATATATATATAGCTATATATATATATATATATATATATATATATATATATATATATATATATATATATATGCATACATGTCTCTAAATGCCCATACAAACATATGCTGCTGATAGACCGCCCATAACTGGGGCAGCATGCATAGCTGGATACTAAAGGACCCATGACACTCACATCTACCCCCCCAGTCCAAATAATAAGTGAACAGTACGCTGCTACAAACTCATAATAAGCCATACACAATGGCGAGACATATACAGTGACCTCTTAGCAAAACAACTACAATGAGTGAAGATAGGAAACAAAAATACAAACAGCCAGTAATTCACACAAGTTCATTTTACTCTGATGTCTTTGCCAAAGCCTTCAGGGAGTAACACATTACAAGAAATAATTGCCTTAATTAGAAGGTGCAATTAACACTTAAGTACATTTAAATACACAGCCTCCAATTATAATCCTCATTCAACCCCCTAGGGGATAAAGTATCACATTTAAAAACATACATTGATTCTGTACATAATTGTTCTTTTATGACTGTTTGATCAAACTGAGAAACAGACTTTTTCCAAAGCAGTACCTTGTAACCCACTACACCTAATTACATGTATATACACAGCCTCCAATTACACAGCTCATTTAACCCCCAGGGGATAATGTATCACATTTAAGAATTTAAACTGATTATGTACATAACAAATGTTCTTTCATGACTACTACTCCATGGTGAGAATTATTAAAATGTACAGTCATAGAACTATCTTCTTTCTCATCAGTAATATGTCTCACATGTTCTAACAGCCTAGTTTTAAAACACTTGTTACTCTCCACCACATTAAAATATGTTGCAAGGGCATCTAAGAGCATTGTCCATACAACAGCCTCTTGAATGCACAGAGTCTCACATGTCATCTACCCTTTCCCTCAGCAGGAATGACAGAACAAAATAATGGTAGACCTTAACTATCAACCTCCTACTGTATGGCATCTGTACAAAGTCTGACATAATTTGGGACAGAGGCCGAAAACATAGCCATACTTGAAATATTGCTGTTATACACTGGGGAAATTGCTGGTGTTACAGGGTTTGTTGTAAAATATAATTTCTGAGGGATATAAAGTCTAAAACACAAATGGATGTTAGCATTTACTGATTGCCATCACCAGAGTATGCTACTGATTTGCCAAGGACAACACCTGTCTGGGGAACAGACCAAACATAACAGGCAAACCTCTGCCCATTATGTGGATAGCCCTACAGTTGAGAGCTATGCAGAGACAGAACTTTGTCAGACTGAAACTCATGCAGAAGTAGCATGTTCAGACAAACCCTGTTAAGCATTAATCAAAACATATAACAGCAATACTCACATTCTGCCCCTAAGTCTTGAATGTTCTCCATAATTTAGTCGGCTTGTCTCCACAGGTCGTTTTCTAAGAGGTATTAGCTCACACACCTCCAGGATGTCTTCCTCACAGGTAAGGGAAAGGCCCAATGCCCACATGGAGTACTCAGTTATAGGAATGTGTTGCCATGACATTGGCTATTGGAATAACTACACAGCTGCTCTGCATGCGATAAACTGGGGAACATCAATTGGTGCTCAGGCCATCACATGGTCATGAGCATTCCCTGCAAAAGACAAGCTGCCATCTATTTAATCCACCTCTGTCATAGACAGTCCATCAGTGCAAAGCTGAAGTAGTGTGAAAGATATATCTGTGAAAATTCCAGAAAAAAGAAAAAGGTATGTGAAACACGTTAAGCATGTAATTGAATGCAGTAGGTGGTCTGTAATAATGGAAAATAGGGGTTTGAAAGCATATGTTTCAACAAGACTTGTTGTACTGATGTACTGCTGAACAGCACTGATGGCCAGAGCATGTGGCTCTGTCTGTAGTGACTCGGCCAGCTACTGGGAAGTTGTACATATCCATATGTTACCTGTGCATATAACCATGATACACAGTTTGTCTTGTAAATATAAGACAACTATACAGAGCATGTGCAGAGTAAAGTACTGCTGCAGATGTGTGTGTGGAACTGCATGTTATATACTGAGCTCATACCATTCAACTGTCCAGTGTTCTGCACACTGACCATATGTGTGCCTCATATTTGTAGTCATTTACCCATAGAGTTGTGTTATGTCTGTCAAATCCTTGCCAAATCTATGACGACTGACATTCCCCTTTATTGTCCTCCATCTTTTCCCATTCAGGATTGCCATAGTGGATCATCTGTTGCCATTTCTGCCTGCCTTCTGAATCTTGCTATCTCACACCAACCACCTGCATGTCCTCTGTCACCACATCCAGAAACCTTATCTGAGGCTTTCCTCTCTTCCTTTTACCTGACAGCTACATCCTTACCATCCTTTTCTCAATATACTCAACACCCCTCCTCAGCACGTCCAAACTGATGTAATGCTGCCTCTCCAACATTGTCTTATATCTGTCCAACACGGCCTGAGCCTGTCATATACACATTGCTAAACCTGTGCACCCGTGTCACATCCAGTGCAAATCATAACATCTGTAACTCTCCCATGTGCAGCTCTGACTCCTGCCTTTTTGTCAGTGCCAGTGTCTCCAAACCATATTAGATAGGTGGACTCACTACCCTCTTGTAGACCTTACATATCATATTTACTGGTACTCGTCTGCCACATATCACTTCTGACACTCTTCACCACTCTCTCCATCCTGCCTGTAGTCTCTTCTTCACCTGTCCTCCATAGTCCTCATTACTCTGAAATGTTGATCCCAAACATTTGAACACATCCACCTTTGCCAACTGTACCCCATGCAGCCTCAACATTCCACTATCCTCCCTCTCATTCAAACACAGATATTCTGTCCTAGTGCTCCTGACCTTCATTCCTCTCCTCTCTCAAGCATATGTCCACCTCTCCAGGGTCTCCAAAAGCTGTCCCCTACTCTCAATACAGATCACAATGTCATCTGCAAACACCATAGTCAATGGCGACCCCCTTATGATCTTGTCTGTCAACCTGCCAACTGTCCAGAATTTTTCTGGACTGTCCAGAATAAAGGGACACTGTCCAGAAAATGGAAAGGACAGTGTATTGTCCAGAAAAAATACCAGGAGAAAAATATAAATTTTCTTTTAATGTAAAAAAAAAAATCTTTTTTTTTAAGGGTGTTGTACTTTAAGAACACCCTTTGCGTCTGGTCACACACAGATGCAGAAGACAAAAACAGTCTTTTGCATCTGTGTGACTGATTGTTTAAGTCTTTGTTTTCCGCGCGTGTGGAATTTGAATTCTTGAAGACATCTGAACTGTATAGCAGACTAGGAACGGACATCTTTCAAATGTGGTTCAGGTTCTTATGAAATGTTGCAGTTTTACCTATTAATTCACAGTCTGTTTGCTTATATAGAGGAAGCAAAATGTGAAATTCATAGCTATACAGTAATATTTCAAAGTACTGTTATTGGATATTAAGTCGCTATGTTGGCAGCTAAAGTTGCAAGCATTAAAGATACTAGGTCTGAAGGACTCCATGAATATTAAATGTATCTTGAAGCAGAAGGCTACTGAATTATGATACTGTTTTAGCTATGATGCTGTGTTACTCATGTTTTCACTAAGTGATTAAGTAGTATATTTTTGTTGCACTTAATTATGCATTTCCGTATTATTGGTGGGGATGCAATCTTTTAATGTGATCAAAGAAGTCTTTTAAATGTTTCTTTTTCTGGGTGAATTTATTTCTAGTGACAGATGTAGTCACAGACTTCTGACAAATATTAGTAACTGGTGCTATACAAATATAATGTATCCAGAAGTGCAAGTGCGACAAGCCTGAGGATGCTGTTATACTAATCAAATCTAGTTGTGTCAAATACTAACAGACAATTTAAACATACCCCTCTCTCTATAAAGATAATGGATGCCAAACCAGTATTCAGTGAGATCATGTCAGAAGACCATATGATCAATGTGCACATTCATGTATCTGATTTTATGACTGCCTTATAAAGCTTAGAGTACCACGGACACATGATACTGCAATACTGCATACATACACAAACACATACATATACATATACATATATATATATATATATATATATATATATATATATGTATGTATATATATATATATATATATATATATATATATATATATATATATATATCTGTGTGTATATATATATATATATATATATATATATATATGTGTGTGTATATATATATATATATATATATATATATATATATATATATATATTTATACTTATATATGTATATATATATATATATATATATATAGATATATATATATATATATATATATATATATATATATATATATATATATATATACACACACACATATATATATATATATATATATATATACCACATACATGATAATGCAAACATACCTATATAATATATATATCCCCAACATTTTTCTTGAATGCCGTTTCTTCAACAAACACAGAGGGTGTGGTTTAATGTCAATTGTACAGATAGCCTTGCAGTGGAAATGTTGATATTGTGTAATGTCAAGATATGTCAATGATACGGACAGCCACACAGTTGAAATGTTGATATTGTGTAATGTCAAGATAGGTAAGTGAGGTTGGAGGTGTGAGAGTGTTTTTGCATGTGTATGTGAGGTAGGGTTAGGATCAGGAATGAGCAAAAGATAGGTGTTATACATTTATGTACAAGTCTATGTATTTTAGGGTTAGTGTCAAGATTAGATTAGGGGATAAATATATAGTATTGTCTGTGTGTCCAAGTGTGTCTTGTGTAGTGGCAGTATTATAAAATGGATGAAGGTAAGGTATAGGGTTAAGACGGAGGAAAGGGGCAGCATTATACAATTAGCACCCATTACTGGCCAGATGCATTTTCTTTGAATGTGGGTTTTCAATGCTGTTTCAGTGAATGTGAGTTTCAAAAGCAGAAAAGTTTTAATGCTAAGTCTGTTTTCATTGTGAAACTGTATTTCTTGTTTTGCAAATGTCTATCCGTGTTTGTGCTATAAAATTTGAAATAAAAGTTTTAAATTAAATCCAAATATCTGTAATCATTGTAGAAGTAAAGCAGAAAACAGTATGCTCACTGAGAGTTTTGAACAGTGTTTATGGCAACAGAGAAGAACTGGAGAAATAGCCAAAGTAATGGGACACTGGAGTGGCTGCATGAAAGGGGATGGGGGTACCAAAATTACATGCATTTTGCTTTCAAGTACGTCCAGAATTTTTGACATGAAAAGTTGGCAACCCTACCTGCCCATCACCATTGCAAATCAGAAAGGGCTCACAGCTGCCTCCTGATGTCATCCCACCTCCAACTTAAACACATCCATCAATCCCAATGCAGACCTCAATGCTGTCACACCACCCTTATACATATCCTGTACCATTCTTACATATATCTTTTCCACTCATGACTTCATCATACAATACCACAACTCCTGTCTAGGCACCCTGTGATATGCTTTCTATAAGTCCAGAGAGACACAGGCCAACTATTGACCTTCCCTGTATTCCACCAGTAACAGTCTCAAAGCAAACTTCACATCTGTGGTGCCCTTTCCACACATTAAACCATACTGTTGACCAGTACTCCTCACCTCCCTGTGTAACCTAGCTTCTACTACTCTTACCCATAACTTCATGCTGTGACTGGTCAATGTTATCTTTCTGTAGTTATCACAGCTCTGCACATCAAACTCATTCTTAACACCATACCCAAGCACTTTGTCTCCACTCTTCATGCAACCGCACACTTCTCAAGATATCAGTAAACAGTCTGGCTAACACACCACTACCATTTCCCCTAAACAACCCCATGCTTCCACATGTGTGTAATGTGAACCAACAGGCTTGCCAGTATTCATCCTCTGCATAGCTATCCTTACATCCTCCTTGTTAAGTCATTGCATATCCTGATTCACCATACCCACATCATCCAACCTTCTCTGTCTCATTCTCTTCATTCACCAGCCTCTCAAAGTACACTGTCCATGTGCTCAACACACTCTCCTCGCTTGTGAGTACATATACCTCATCATCCTTTATCACCCTTATCAGCTGCACATCTTTCCTAGCTCAGTGCATCTGTCCAGCCAATTGGTACAATTCTTGTCATCCCTCCTTAGTGTCCAACCTGTCATAGAACTCTTCATATGCCCAGTCTCAGCCTTTGCCACCTCTCTCTTTGCCATACACATCATCTCCTCATACTCCTGCCTACTTTCCTAATCTTTCTGACAATCCCACTCCTTCTTTCCCAACCTCTGTCTCTGTATACTGTCTAGTACTTCCTCAGTCCACTAACAGGTGTCCTTGTACTGCTTCCTCCATCCACATGTCACCCCAAGCACCTATCTAGCTGACTCCCTTTCAAACTCTGCTGTACTTAACCAGATATTTGATAGGTTGTCACTGCCACCCAGTGCCTGTCTCAACTATTCCCTGAACTCCACCTACATTGGACATCTTCCACCTGTGTGCATCTTACTCCACTCTTGTATGTCACCCTATGTCCCTCTCTCGTGTAATAGTGCATATTCACCACAGCCATGTCAATCCTTTTGGCAAACTCCACTGCCATCTCACCGTCTCCATGCCTTTTAACACCATACATAACCATCAATTCCTCATCCCCTCTGTCCCCTTCACCAACATGCCCATTGACATCAGCTGCAATGACCAGTCTGTCACCCTTGGGTACAGTCATCACCATGTCATCCAACTGATGTCACATTTCTCTTTCTCATCCATCACACAACCAACTTGCATAGCATATGCACTAACAACAGTCATCATTACACCATCAGCTTACAGCTTCAGAAACCTCACAATATCAGACACTTATCCTCCAAAAACACTCTTGGCATACTGTTCTTTCAGCAGAAGCTCTACCCCCTTCCACCTCCAGTTCACACCTTGATAGCACAATTGTGACCTGTCTACCATACACCCAGCCACGATCCCCTTCCATGTGATCTCTTGCACACACACAATATATCAGCCATCCCCTGGCCATCATATTATCTGGCCTGGTCCCTATACCACTCATACTGCCAACATTAACAATTCTTACCCTCAATGCCACCCTCTTAGCCTTTCCCCTCTCTTCCTGCCATATGACTGTTGGACATCCTCCAGGGGATGCCTGTCAGTGCAAAGGCTACTGTGCTGTTGATTGACTCAAGTATGTTACAGCAATATTGAGACACTGTCACTGATTTTGTCCCATTGCACCCATGTATGCATGGCATCCTACAGATGTCCTGCTGTAACAGGTTGAGAGGGATGACTGTGCAGCAAGAGTGTGACTTTAGTGTGCCATACTGACATAGAACAGACATGTATGTGCGGTATTAGCTATGTGCATGTCAGTATGAGTAGGTGTATGTGTACACCTCATGAAAACAGACATGGGATGCAAAATGTCAGTTAAAACAGCTGTACATGTTGTACACATGTGTAATCTTAGTTACTGTGCACCCAAAAGAGTGACATTTCTACAGCTACTGGTTGTTGCATTGCCCTGACACAGCCATGATTAGTACAGTAAGCATGATTATTATGACTAAAATGGAGAGGTGTCTAACTGTGTTATGACTTTGTGGCCATGTCCACTACAAACAACTGATTGAACACATACATGGCTGTATGGACTCAGCAATACCTTACTTGTCATACCTGCCTCCACCAACATAGAGTAATCCTCTTTGCTGGACAGTAGCATTACACAGACCACAGACTTGGTCCCTATAGTGGCTGTATAGTGCAAAGTAGGGGCAGGAACCAACCTGCCATCAAGTCAACCATTGTCTGAACAAGCATGTAAGGTCACAGGTGGATTACTGTAAGGCCAACTATGAGTACAAATTGGAGACATCCACCAGGGACAATCTTCCCATATACCTGCAGTCTCGGAGGCAACATACCAACCCGACCTGTAATGGTGGCCAATCAGATCACATGAACACACAACATAGCTACAGGCAACCTGGTGCAGATAGGGTTAGTGCAAACATCCTCCCTGGCTCAGAATCACTATAGGTGGATATGTACTGCACCCACACCCCTCCCCTCATCACCAGTGAGCAGGTAGATATTGCCTCCTGAAAGGCAACAAATGTAAATATCCATATGACCTCATATTATCCCTGTCTGCATCCTACATGAACACAAGCATGTGCTCCCAGCTGCATTAAACACTGTAGTCACACCAAGCTGCAGCATCATCTGCACACCATCCACCTGGAAGATGGCTACTGTCATCCATTTACAGAGACCTGAATGAGGAATGTCAGATTATGCAAACAACTTGCCCTCACTGTGGGCAATATGACTCATCAGGATCAGGAGTGCAATGCAAGCTGATACTGTGCTGATAGGTTAAAGGGGTATGCTGTGGTTGTGAGTGGGGGCTACTGGTATGGTTGTGAGTGTTAGCTACTGGTATTCAAGGTATATTTGCAGGTACTGGACATACTGTTGCCAAATGTATGGGATCCTGTGATGTGTTTCCCTGTTAGTGTCTATCAAGTGCAATGTCACATCACTGGCGAGAGACCTTTTCACCAGTGGAATGCAACCTGATAATGGAAGCCATAATACAGAACCACAAAGTAATGTTGGGCCAAAGCCAGCAACATCTGCGGGAGAGGACCACCCTGTGGGATGACCCTGTTCACAGGGTAAATTAGGAGGGCCAGTACACATGTACATATGAGCAGGTGTTGTATCATGCCACCAACCTCATACACCATGCCTGGCAAAGGGCTGCTGCAGTGATAAGGGACCCCACAACCACAGGTGGGAGCCCAGTCATGCAGCCTGTACTGACACCAAATGAGGAGCTCCTTGCCAAGCTTGGGCCACCCATCACAGTACAACAACAGGGTACAAAGCCCCACTTGCTTGAGGTGGGTGGCACACACAATGGACAAGGAGTGTGCAGGTAAGGTCCCAGCAGGGATTAGTAAACTACTGTATGAGACATACTTGTATCTGTACAGTATCTACATACATGTGCCAGGTCAGATTGCAGTTGTGGATGGGGATTTCTAAAGCACAGAAGTGCAAATCTATGGTGAAGGACAGCAAAATGTGTAGTATTGGGTGTTGTACTGTACATGTGCATACATGCTGCATCCATCCTTTTCAAGGGCACATGTTGGTCTGCTGACAATACCTCTCTTCCACAACTACATAGGTCACTCCGGTCTGCATATGGGACAACAGCCTGAAGCTGGTGGCTATAGAATTGTTCAGTTGTGCTTTGGCAATACCCCAGCATGTGGAGGGCATGCAAGTTACCATGCACACAACTATGACTAATAGTCATATTGCTTTATTTACATGTTCACTTGTGGTGGGGTTAATTGTATTGCATCACAGTGGTCACCACAGGGGCCTATCTGAAGAGAATGTAACATTTCTGTAGCATTCCTCACAACCTACCAGTGCAATACATCTGGACAGACACCAACAAAATGTGTTGGACAAACTGTTTAAGGTAGGGACATGTGTGGAACATTACTGCTATACAGTGGATATAAAATGTATACACACACCTGTTAAGATGCCATTTGTTTCGGAAATATACTGATTGAGCCCACAATATGTCAGTCTACACCTTTCCCAACCTTTAATGTGACCCATGACATGAGCAATTCACTTGTAAAACCAAGCATCTGGACTCATAGGTTCATAGGTTCATAGGTTTGTACTAGGCTACCTGCCCTAGGGCATTTATAAGCCTAGCCAGAGTGTGTGTGGCTTTCACCACCCCTTAGGATGAGAATACTATGCCCTTTTAGGGTTTAGTTTACTGTGCCTCTGTCTAGTAGTGACACAGATATGACCCCCGGGGTAAACCTACGATCTCCCATCCACTCGTCAAGATTTCTCTTGAATAGAGTCAGTGAGGGGCTCTGCCTAACATGGATTGGGATTCTGTTCCAGAGTGTAGGGAGCCTCTGGGTTATGAATCTGTCCCTCCAGCACGTCCTATTTATTTCTGTGTTGAGGTTTAAGTCTCTTGCTCTCGTGGCTCTGGTGGATTTGGATTTACTAAGGTGGAGCATGTCCATTAATTCTGGATTGGACATGGCCTTGTACGTCAGGCACAGATCACCTCTGAGTAGGCGGTATGCGACTGAATAGAGCTGGAGTTTTTCAGTCGGGCAGCATATGACATATGTTTAAGACCCTTTATCCTCTTGGTGAGGAACTTTTGGGGTCTTTCCAACTGCTGCAGGTGACGGGTAAGATACATCCCAAATGGAGCATTGTACTCAATCATTGGCCTGATAAGAGAAGAGTACAGGGGCACAATGACCTCTCTTGATCTAGATGTGAAACCCTTCATGATAAGGTGGGCAATATAGAAGGTCTTCCTAACCACTTTGGCAATGTGAGTGTCAAATGAGAGGTTACTGTCAACCTGGGTCCCAAGGTCCCTGATTACCTCTTCTGTACTTAATGGATTACCACCTATGTGGTAATTTGTGGGTACCTTGTTTTTCCCAAAGGGTATGACTATACATTTTTGGGCATTCAGCTTAAGGCCATGGCTCTGGCACCAATTATCCATTTCTATGAGGCCTCTCTGAAGGATGTTTGTGTCCGCTGGAGTATCAATTACGGCGCCCAGTTTGCAGTCATCTGCGAACTTTGTCAGCCACAATCCTCCTATGTTTGCCTGTACCTCGGAAAAATAAATGCCGAACAAGAGGGGTCCCAGGACTGAGCCCTGTGGGACACCGCAGACTGGCTTAGAGTCTGACATAGCTCCAGCAACTCTGACCCTGTGGGTTCTGTCCTTGAGCCAGTTTGCAACCCATCTTGTGACATATGGGTTTACATTTAAGCTGGTGAGTTTGTCTATGATGCCCGAATGGGGTATTGTGTCAAAGGCTTTTGCAAGGTCAAGGTAGGCTGTGTGAACTGCTTTACCCTCATCAATGGCCTTAGTGACTGTTTCAAAAAAGTCGATCAAGTTCAAAAGGCAGGATCTGCCTTTGACAAAGCCAAATTGGGTAGGATCCAATGTCTGTAGATCCCCAATGTCTTTGTTTATGAGTTCCATAATGATCCTCTCCATAGCTTTGCAGACCAGGCTCGTCAAGCTTATGGGCGGTAATTTCAGGGTCCGTAGAAGCACCGCCTTTGTGAAGTGGTACCACTGTCCGACGCCACTCTTTGGGTACGTATCCTGTAGTAAGGCTAAGATTAAACAGCAGCCTTATGTGTGGGTTTAGTTCCTCTTGAGTTCATGTAGCACACAGCCGGGACACAGTCCGGTCCCATTGATGCTGTGTTTTAGCTTTAGAGAGGGCTCTCACCTGGGCATTTGAGATATTAGGAGGCTACACTCTGCTGGGATAGTTATTTCTCCTTTGGGGAGGGGAGGAGAAATTTGCACTGAACCTGTCTGCCAGAATGTTGGCAATGTCAGTGGGTTCAGTGTATTTTGTATCATTTTGGACTAACTCTGAGCATATCTGGGAGTTTCCACCCAGGTTTCTAACATAGCTAAAGAAGGCCTTGTGATTGTCTTTTGTGTCTTTTGCGATTTTTCTCTCAAAGTTGGCCTTGGATGATTTTATGAGTGAACGTAGTTTTTTGCTAGTACTGATCAGAGATGCCTTCCCTTTTAGGGATTTTGCTCTGTCGTGTAGTAGCTTCCTCCTCCTGTTGTAGAGTTTGTTTATGGCTGGGGTCCACCAGACCGGGCACCTGCCTTTGGGGGAATGGGTCTTGGTTTTATTTGGGATTGCATGATCCATGCATTCTTGAAGGTGCCCGTAGAAGGCATTTGCAAAGGATTCAGCAGTGTGGGTTGTGGTTTTCACTAGCCCAGGGGCCTTGAAGGATTCCATTTCAGTCTTAAGAAGTGTGAAGTTGGCTTTTGAGAAGTTCTTCACTGTGGTCTTTTGTGAGGGTAAGATGCTGCTCAAGGTCAGGGTCATACCGGCCTGGGCTACATAATCAGAGAGCTCCTCTATGTCTCTTTTCATGTAGTCCAGGGAGGTACGTCTCAGGTCGTTCACACCGGCATGTACAATGACTTTTGAGAAGTTCTTCACTGTGGTCTTTTGTACTGAGAAGGGCTTCGAGGGCGTGCATCTTTTGTGTGGGGCGGGATGTGGATTTCCAGTGAGATTAATTTATGGTCTGATCTTACCAGAGAGGGATATACTTCCGGTGTGGAGCATTTTGTCCCCATGTTTGTGATGATCAGGTCTAGTATATTGTCTCCTCTTGTGGGAATGGTGACCAGTTGTTCCATTGCATTTGAGTTTATGAATTCTAGGAACCTTTGGGCTAGGGTGTTGGGGCTTGAGTAATGTTCCCAGTCTATGTTTGGGTAGTTGAAGTCTCCCAATATAATGGTATTTGGAGAGACATTCATACTCTCTAGTGTCTTCAGGAAGGCTGTGTGGGGTTCCTGAGTTTGAGAGGGTGGTCTGTAACATGCTACAAACTGTAAGGCAGTTTTGCCTATGGTTAGTTGCACCTGGATGGTCTCCGATGCTTCGTGCGTTGCCACTAACCTGGAGGTGTGGGTATCTTTGATGAATATGGATACTCCCCCTCCTTTGTGGTTCGGTCCAAGTTTTGGGGCCGGAAAGCATGATATGAGGTAAAACCTGATAGTGCTGGGGTGCTCTCAGGAGCCTTGAACCAGGTTTCAGTCACTGCACAAACATCGATGTTCTCCATACTGAGAAGGGCTTCGAGGG
Source organism: Protopterus annectens (assembly GCF_019279795.1). Classification (NCBI taxonomy): domain Eukaryota; kingdom Metazoa; phylum Chordata; order Ceratodontiformes; family Protopteridae; genus Protopterus; species Protopterus annectens. Next base: position 255,828,728 of record NC_056746.1, on the reverse strand, counting down.
CATGCATCTTGAGGTTTAGACTTCTGGCATTGAGCAGCATTACCCTTAGTTTTTTTCCACTTGTGTTTTCTAGGAGGTAGGTTTGTCCTTTGAGCCTTGCCTAAAAAAGGCACTATGGGGGTGGCAAGAGCCTTGGCCAATATCCGGAAGCCCAGGGGTGACAGGTGCAAGCCGTCCCTTGTGAAGCAGCGTGGCTTGTCAAGCATGTCATCCCAAGCAGACAGACATTGGATCCCCTTAGAATGACACCAGTAATTAAGCCAATTGTTAAAACTGATCATTTTGTCTTTGTACTGTGGCATCATTCTTGGTGAGGGTAAGATGCTGCTCAAGGTCAGGGTCATACCGGCCTGGGCTACATAATCAGAGAGCTCCTCTATGTCTCTTTTCATGTAGTCCAGGGAGGTACGTCTCAGGTCGTTCACACCGGCATGTACAATGACTGAGTCATATTTGTACTTGCTGTGGAGTGACCTGAGTGCTTGTGTTATGTGGCGGATTCTAGCTCCCGACAGGCAGCTTACTGTGACCTTTTCCTTGTTCAGTCTAGTGAGCGGGACGTCAGTGTGTCTGACTATGGAGTCACCTATTACTAGTGTGTCTGGCATGTTGTTTGGCCTTAAGGGCTGTGACTGTTTAGCACACTGACTATGTGAACTATGTGTTGCATGTGCTATGTCTTGAGATGGCGGTTGCTTGGGTGTCTGCTTTGGAGGTCTCTGTTGTTTTGGTAGATTTTTAATCAGCGCCTCTGAGTATGTTTTTGTGTGTTTATGTGTTTGGTTTGCAATTGTGATAGTTCTATGTGAGACTGGGTTTGTGGTGTGAGTGGTTACCTTCTCCTCCTGACTGGTCTTGCCAGTACTGAATTGAGGGAGCTCAGCCTCCAGTTTGGCTATATAGTTGCATCTCTCGCATATATTTGTATTTGTTGGGAGGAGGAGAGGGTTGTCTGTGTACATGAGGCAATTGTAACATTGTCTCAAGATTCCCAGATTCACCAGCTGAACAGGAGAGGACGCTAGTAACTGACTCTTTGACATGCTAGAAATAGTGAAAAAGATTGCTGTGTAACTGAGTCAGAAAGGACCTATAGGGAAATGGGTACTCAAGGGAATTTAGGTGAATGAAGTACTTTCTTTTGTTTAAGAGTGCTTTACTTGTATAAATAAATGCTTTAGGAGCAAGTGCTGAGCTTTTCAGATAGAGTATAGGCTGTATAGATTGCAAGTAAAACAGTTCTAAGGGAAAAACTGAAGAGCAGACTTTACGGAGCCAGAAATAGTCTTGCACCTACAAGCCTGGACAAGTGTGAGGGTAGCAATCATTTTATCAGTATGCTGTTTCAGTCAGGTATGATACCCGATGCTACCATATGTGTCAGTACACTCACTTTGGCCTATTTGGCAACTATATCACATACATGGGCATTGTTAAGGGAGACAGAACACTAATAGGTTCCAAACATCTGAATGTTCCAGACACATCTGTACAGAGGACTGGTATGGCCTGTACAATGGTTTCACATGCTGCATGTGAGGCAGATGCCATTACCACACTATGTAAAGTAATGGCATCAGGAGGTGGTCACCTGCCATGTATGGTACACGCATCAAAATGGTATCACCCACACACAAACAGTTGCCAGTATTGAGAATAGAACTCCTGCCTATCTAGTTATTTGTATTATGGTATTATGCATTTAGAGGATGCGCCACACAGCTTACATAATTTCACCTTCTCCAAAGGTACGTGTAAGGTGAATGACATCTACAGGACTAGTAAATTAGAATTAATATGGTATTACACAACTCAAAATGGTATAACCTTCACAGTACATGATTCTCACAGAAACACTTGCCAGTATTGAGATTAGAACTCCTGCTTATCTAGTTATTTGTATTATGCAGTCATTAGATGCACCACACAGCTTACAAAATTTCACGTTGTGCAAAGGTACTTCTAAGGTGAATGACAACAACAGCAGTAGTAAAGTAGTGTGGTGGAAGTGTAATGGGTGGAACACAAATCAAAATTGTATGAGACACACAGTATCCGATTTACACACACATTTGCCAGTATTGGGATCAGAACTCCTGCCTACATAGTTGTTTCTACTACAGTATTACACAATCATCAGATGTGCCACAGAGCTTATACAATTTCACCTAGTCCAAAGGTACTTCTAAAGTGAATGACATCAACAGGACTTCTAAATTGGAATGAGAGGAAGTGTAAAGGGTGGTACACAAGTCAAAAATGGTATAGTCCACACAGTACATGATTCTCTCTCTCTCTCTCTCTCTCTCTCTCTCTCACACACACACACACACACACACACACACACACACACACACACACACACACACACACACACACACACACACACACAGTTGCCAGTATTGGGATGAGAACTCCTGCCTATCTAGCTATTTCTACTATATGTCCTAAATGGTATAGTCCACACAGTACATGATTCTCTCTCTCTCTCTCTCTCTCTCACACACACACACACACACACACACACACACACACACACACACACACACACACACACACACACACACACACACACAGTTGCCAGTATTGGGATGAGAACTCCTGCCTATCTAGCTATTTCTACTATAGTGTTAAGCAGTTACCAGACACACCACATAGATTACACAATTTCACCTCATCCAAAGGTATTTCTTAGGTGAATGACATCAACAGGACTTCTACATTGGAGTGAGGGAAGTGTAAAGGGTGGTACACAAGTCAAAAATGGTATAACCCACACAGTACATGATTCTCTCTCTCTCTCACACACACACACACACACACACACACACACACACACGCACACAGTTGCCAGTATTGGGATGAGAACTCCTGCCTATCAAGTTATGTCTGTTATAGTATTACGCAGTTACTGCATGTGCTGCAAAGCTTACTGGACTTAAAATTGGCCAAATGTGCTGATAACTGCACAGCTGAGGTAAAGTATTACAGGTGGCAGGAAGTCTCCCTTCAATTTCTACCATACATCTTACTAGTTCTTTCTGTCTTGCACTTCAAATGACATTATTGCTTTGCACTTCAACAGATTATTGTATCAATATGTGTATCACACCTGGGAGCCATCAGCAGTACTCATTCATCACAGAATTATCCCCAGTACTTACTACTTATGACTACCCCTCCTGGCATGATTGAAGTGCGTTTTTTCTGTGCTTTCATCCATTAACCTGGTGCACTTGTCCAGCCTGAGGCACTGTTGCAATTGTCTCATGTACACAGATAACCCTCTCCTATAAACTCCAAACACAGTTTGAGTTACCCCTATATCACCAAATGTGGAAACATGCACTCTCCAGCAAAGACTGAACTAGCTGGTCAAGAGGATGAGATCAACACCTGCACCACACCATGTGGACCACGTAGTGTGAATGACCTGAGACACACCTCCCTGAGCTACATAACAAGAGACATGATTAAACACTCAGATTATGTGGTCCAGGCAGGTGTGACAGTAGCCCTGAGTGGTATACTGCTGTCACCCAGAATGATGGTGCAGTACTATCAAGAGAGAATTGACTGCAGCATTGGCTTATGTGTTGTGCGTCATTCTTAGGGGATACAGTATCTATCTGATTGGGATAACATAATTGACAGACCTCAATGCCTTGCCAAAGATGTCCTAAATCTGTCAGCCCTGGGTTTCCAGGTACAGGGTAAGTGTCTTGCCACCCCTATAGTGCCTTATTAGGTAGTGTTCCAAATCAAATTATCATCATAAGAGCTAGACATGTATGCAATCTGAGAGTCATGCTGCTCAACAGTATACATATAACTGTCAAGATGCAGTCACTCAAAGCACTCCTCAGATTGGAAGACATTGACATTTGTGCTGTAATGGAGAGGTGGTTCACAGCAGCAGACAGCAGCCCTGCAGTAACAGGCTATAATGCATTCCACAGCTGTCAATGCCAAAACATGGACCACACCTCCACATGTGGTGTTGTCTCCATATCCATAATGGATATGCACAGCTCCAGACTAGTATCCCAGCATAATACATCAGAGTATTTCCTGTAAAACTGACTTTGGGGAATAGTGCAATCCACACCATAGCCTGCTATCGGTCCCTAGCTATGTCCCTAGACTGTCAATGCACATTCCTCAACACCCTGGCATCTGTGAAGGTCCAACCCAAGACTGACATAGTAGGAGACTTCAACTACCCCACCATCACCTGGGGAAAGTAGTCAAGCACCAGTACACTGTCCCAGTGCTTCATGGAATTCATCAGTTCCAATGGCCTGGACCGGCTCATACTGACTCCCAGTAGAAGATGCACCAACCTTGAACTGTATTGATTACTTACATATGGGACTGTTGCTCGACCACAGTTGTCAATCCTTACCTGGTTAGATCCAAACATGATGTAATCAACATGGAGCTCAACATCTCACCCCCCCCCACAAAGGTAACCATCTTGCAAAACCTCTCCAGTGCTGACATTGCAGTCATAAAAACAGGGGTGGATGACTTCACTGTACCCATGCCAATGGGAAATAGCTGCATGACTGTCACATCATACACATATGCACTGCACAAACATGTACATGGATGTGTGGTACTAGCCATAGCCAACAGAACACAGACACTGTCCTCCAAACACTGGAAGCCATTGTGATGGTCCCCTGCCATTAATAAAGTGCACAACAGAAGGAGGACACTGTTGCAGAAAATGGTGATGTCCCATGACTGGTGAACCCCTTATTAGCCTCAAACATAACTTGGGATCTCTCATGGAATCACCTACAGGCAGCTATGAAGGCAGATTTACAGCAGGCACTTATAACAAACACAAAAGCCTTTGATAGTTATTTCAATGACTTCCACAGCAATAACCATAAGTGCTGTGAGTTACTGCATAATGCTGATTCCTGTCCTGACACAACAGATATTGGCCACAGTCTTGCCAACACAGTCAATGCCAGCTTTACCCTTCTCTCCCCCCAAGGGGACAATCACAATGGCAGATGAATGCCAGGCACCCAGCATTACTGCAGGCCAGGTTAGACCTGCATTGTCCACATGCAAGGATACAACTTCCATGGGACCACAACATATCCATGGCTGTGTTCTACATGACATACAAGGAGACCTGGCACCACATCTATGTGCCCTGGTCAGTCACAGCCTCACCTCAGGCTTTGTTCTTCCAAACTGGCACACTGGCACAGTCATCCCTCTCCATAAAGGGGTAGCATCTACAGACCCTGGGGATTATTGGGCCCTTAGCCTGACAAGTTTACTATGTACAGGTATAGGTGCATCATCAGGGACCTGATTGACCAAGATATGGGTAATCGCCTAACTCTGGACCCCACACAGTTTGGCTTTATGAATGGCAGATCATGCATACTCAACCTGGTTGACATCTTTGAGTGAGTCACCAGGTCTGTGTATGACAGTAAGGCACTGCATACAGCCTACCTCAATCTGGCCAAGGGTTTTGATACCATTCCTCAGTCAGGGATTATTGGTAAACCCAACAAAAAAGGCATTAACCCCTATATCAGTGGGTGGTTTGCAAATTGGTTCACAGAACACACAGTGTGACAGTGGCAAACTCCAAGTCAGACTGGCAAGCAGTCACGAGTGGGGTCCCACAGGGATCAGTACTGGATAGTGTCCTGTTCAACACCTACTTCTCAGGAGTCCAGCCCAACACAGAGGAACTCTGGCTGACCAAGTTCACAGAGGATTGGACGTTGGGAGCTATCATGAACTCCACAAGTGATGCAGACATCCTATAGAAAGGCCTCACTGAGACCACTGAATGGTGTGGAAACCATGGCCAGATCCTTAACACCACAAAATACATCATAATTCCCTTTGGTAAAACGCTCAGTTCCTAGTAAGTTCTGCATCAATGGGAGCCCAATGAACACTGTAGGCATTATAAGAGTTCTGGGGACACAGGTTGACAGCAACTTTTCCTTCAAGCACCACATTGCAAATGTGGTCAGGAAGTCCTTCTATATGGCACATTGCATAACCAAGTGTTTTGCATCCAGGAAGACAGACATAATGATCTCTGTCTACTATTCCCTCATTAGACCACTCCCCAAGTATTATAGCCCATTTGTCATGTACCTCACTAGACACCTGCTACAGCTGGAGAAGCCACAGAAGCACCTCACAAAGGGGTTCCTATGCATTAAACACACATCCTACACAGACTTAGCAGACCCAAGCTATTCTCTGTGCCATTACACCTAATTAGTAGCTATCTGTGCTTGACATACAAAGCCACATCTGACCCAGCTGTTTTAGAAATGCTACATATAAATCCATCCACACAACACACTGTAGAGACCTCTACCTCAGTACCACAACCACCACAACATGCTGGTGGGACAGGTCCCTCAACAAGAGGCTGCACATGCCCTGGAATACACTTCCCATACATGTCATGCAGAGCACCTGGCTGACCCTGTTCCAGAGAAATCTTGATGAGTGGATGGGTAATAGACAGTTCAACCCAAGGATCACTGCAGTGGCTATACTTGATACAGGCACTGGGATGTAACATCAGGTGGCACAATGGCAGGGCCCTTCTATGTGCTAGGCTTGTTAAGGCTCCTAGGCCATTACTTACTACACACTTGTGAACCTATAAAGGAAATGACATCAGCAGGACTGATATAGTAATGCACTGGGTGTTTAACCTATCAAAATACTGTGCCCTGCAAACAGACACACATACATACACTTGACAGATGTGAGAATAGAACCCCTACCTTACTAATGATTTGTACCATAGCGTTACGCAGTTACCGGACACGATACATAGCTTACTGGGCTGAGAGTTGGCCAAAGCTGTTGGTATGGGGAATGATATCAGCAGGACTGATAAAGTAGGGCAGTGGGTGGGAAACATATCAGAATACTTCTACTTACAAACATACATACCCACGCACACATTTGCCAGCTATAAGAGTAGAACCCCTGCCAAACTAGTCATTTGTACTTTTGCATTAAGCATGTAAAACATGCATTACTGAGCTTACAGGGCTGACAGCTGGCCAAGGTTGCTGATAAGGACTGACATCATCTGGAGTGATAAGGTGGGGCACTGTGTCGTGGATGGAAATGGGATAAAACTGTTTCACCTATAAACAAGCAAACACATTACTCCCTTTGTCTTGCGCACACAACTGTCACACAAACACACACACACACACACACACACACACACACACACACACACACACACACACACACACACACACACACTTTTACATTTGCCAGCACTTAGATTAGAACTCCTACCTAGCTAGATATTTGTACTATCATGCTATGCAGTTATAGCATGGACCACCGAGCTTATAGGGCTGAGGCCTGATGGAAGGCACTTCTAAGATGACTGATATCTGCAGAACTGCTAAAGTAGAGAAAGGGGAAGTGTACTGGGTTTGAATGGACTCAAAAGCTTTTAGTTGTGAACACACACACATTTACATTTGCCAGGACTAAGACTAGAACTCCTACTTAACTAAGTTATTTGTACTGTAGTGTTATGCAGTTATTGCATGCACCACAGAGCTTATGGGGCTGGGTCTACCAAAAGTGACTTCTATGGTGACAGACATCTTCAGGACTGCTAAGGTGGGGTAATGGAAAGTGCACTGGGTGGGGAAGGCCTGACCATTCCTAGATCCTACTTACATTTCTCTAAGTGTATGAGCATGCCCTGTGTGTCCTTTTATAGTACATGTGGGACTCCATTCCAGGGATTGTTGTACTTCAGTCCGATTTGTTTTGTGCTACGGCCATACCTCTCAACCTGCTGGTGCAGGATATCTGGAGATAGCCTATCAACATGTGGGGACAATGGGCCATACAATAATTCTGACAATTTCTCTCAGTAATGTATGGGTTGCAGGGGTTATAGGGCTGGTTTTAGCAGACATCTGTCATATATGTCATTTGACACTGTCATGTACTGTTTCAGTACCTGGTGACATACCTCTGCAGATCATCACAGTGATTTACCAGAGGAATACAGGATGGATGATGCATACACAAAGCTTATGGGCTAAATGCTACACATTCTTGCACTATCCAGCCTGTTGAGGGGTGTGCCTACAAGCAATTTACTGCTGGTGCTGTGGAAGTGGTCCAGCACCTTGGTGATATATTACAATGGTGGAATCTTTGTGCATTTATGTTCTGCCCTGGTCTGATTTCCAGTCCACAGTTGGGTAATATAAGTCAGATAGTATCAGGGTGACAGGCAGACTCCAGATAGAGTTGTAGGGGATAGGATATGTGGGGAGGGTGTCCTGGGCAGATATGTTTGCTTATAGCTACCAGTACTTTGCAATGGGATCTCCTCAATGGTTGACTGCACTTGGAGGGTCTTGTGTGTATCTGACTGTTTGACCAGCCTGGAGGTGTGTGTTTGTCACACATATATGTATGTCCCACCTCATTTTGCTTGGATGGCCACATGTTGGGGTCAGGCTGTTGCATAGGACAAATGATCAGGGACGGGTGTGTTACTCTCCATGGTTGTGGCCCAGGGTTCTCTGGGTGCAGACATGTCACCATCTTCCAGGGTTAGGCCTGCCTGCAGTGAGTACATTCCCACGTTTAAACTTCCAACCCTGCCTGTCAACTGTACAGAGTATCACAGAATGTCCACATCCATGACTCATATATCTTGTTGGTTACCCAAAGAAGTTTGGTTTTCCAGCAAAAGTGTTTTGCAAGTCACTCAGGGTCGAAGTCAGATATTACTGACAGTTGACATTGCAGTTTTAGACTTCATACCCATCTGGCATTCCATGCTACTACAATAATTTTCCATACTTCTGTTGTTATATGAGGTAATATTAGTCTGATTTTCCAAATGTGTGTTACTATATGAGGTAGTACTATTATTAGTCTGATTATTCATACTTGTGCTATTATATGACGTAGTGAGTCTGATTCTCCATACTTGTGTTATTATATGAGATAATATTAGTTTGAGTCCCTAAACTCATTTTATTATTTGAGGTAGTATTAATCTAATTTTCCAGAGCTGTATTATTATTTGAGGTAGCATTAGTCTGATGCCCCACAGTTGTGTAATTATTTGAAGTTTTTTTAGGCTAATTTGCTGTACTTTTGTTACTATATGAGGTAGTGTTAATCTGATTTTCCATGTTTGTGATATTATATGATGTAGTATTAGCTTGATTCTCCATGTTTGGGATATTATATGAGGTTGTGTTAGTCTGATTTTGCATACATCTGTTATTATATGAGGTAGTATTAGTCTGATTCTCCATATTTGTATTATTATTATAATATGAGATAGCATTAGTCTGATTTATCATACTTGTGTAATTATTTGAGGTTGTGTTAGACTGATTTGCCATCCTTTTGTTGTTGTATGAGGAAGTGTTAGTGTGATTTTTTATGTTTCTGTTATTATATGAAGTAATATTAGTCTTATTTTCCAAACTTGTGTTATTATATGAGTTAGTATTGGTCTGATTCTCAATACTTGTTTTATTATATAAGATGGTGTTAATCTGATTCTCCACACTTGTATTATTATTTCAGATAGGATTAGTCTGATTCCCCATACTTGTGTAATTATTGGAGGCTGTGTTAGACTGGTTTTCCATACTTTTGTTACTATATGAGGTAGTGTTAGTCTGATTTTCCATACTTGGGATATTATATGAGGTAGTGTTAGTTTGATTTTCCATACTTTTGCTATTATATGAGGCAATATTAGTCTGATTTTCCAAACTTGTGTTACTATATGAGGTAGTATTAGTCTGATTATTCATACTTGTGCTATTATATGAGGTAGTGTTAGTCTGATTATCCATACTCATGTTATTTTATGAGGCAGTGTTAGACTGATTATCCATACTCATGTTATTATATGAGGTAGTGTTAGTCTGATTCTTAATATTTGTGTTTTATATGAGGTAGCTGTGAGGGCTGCCAGCCTAGCTCAATAGAATCTTGTAGATAATTCTGTCATTTGTAAATATTAATATAAGTCACAGGCTTATTCTCTTAAATGTGAGAAACTTGTGTTAAAGGTTGAACATCAAAAATGTAATAGTGCACTCTGCTGGAAGAAACCTGATAAGTCAAGCATTGTATGACTGATGTCAAACGCGGTGCTGTGATGTCTGGACCAGCAGATTATTTCTATTGTTTTGAGACCAGAGTTAATTTCTAGAGTTTACATATATAATGTCTGTAATTGCTGTGATTTCCTGACCAGGTGCAAGATCAAAGATATGTAACTCTGAGTTTCTGTTAGCTTGGAAACCAAAGAAAAATGATGTAATCTAAAATGAGTCAGCAGTGATGTAGTATCATCTTAAAAGACTGTCTCAGAGAGAGAGAGAGAGAAAGAGAGAGAGAGAGAGCATTTTGGATTTTGTCTAAAGCTGACAACAACTCACAAGTACTCTGCTTTTGCTCTATATGTAAGTTTATTTAGAACTGTGATTGCTCTTAGGAAAAGAAAGAAAATAGTATGTTTAGTCTAGCTGTTTTCTATATTTATGTCAGAACTATTCTACAGTACTATTTTAAGCATTTTCCTGTGATGTCTGAACTCTTGACTAGCACTGTGTAGTAAGAAGCATTGTCTTGTGTTTTTATTATTTATTATTAAATATTTTTAAACCTTTCAACTGTGTCTGTAGAGATAATTTAAGCTCTAGAGTACATTGTATGTATAAAGTGATACTGTACAAAGCCACTCCAATAAGCTTTAAAAATTCTGGTCACACTTACTAACTGGATAATAATATTGCACAGTAATAATTGGACACCCTTTGGTAAAGGCCTTTTTAGTAGCTGATATTAGGGGTTCTGGTGGCAGTGGATTACTACCTTATAGCCTTGGCAGAAGAGGCATACCTAGTGAACCTGTACCAGCCTTCTGCAGGAGTGTCTGTGTGTTTGTATATCAATTATATCTCAAAGTATGTGTGTGTGTCTGCTACTTGGGCAGGGACACAAAGCACTGGTTGGACAGAGAGAGTGCTAGGAGGACTTGGCTTGGAACCCTGGCTAAGGACCCCACCCTATAACTGTGCCAGTGGGGAGTCTTATTGGGGATCTGGAGAGAAAGGGAGAAACCGGCCCCAGACTGACTGCGATCTCTGTGTGCTCTTATGGGAAATTGTACTTTACTGTGTGTGTATTTGTCATCTTTCCCAATGTAGATGCCCCTCACTGGTGCTAGTGGTAGGGATCGAGGCTCCTTGATTACTGGACCAGTGCTTAGGCATCACATATTAATTGGCTGGCAGTGGTGGGATATCCACACCACATATTAATTGACTGGCAATTGGCTTGTAGTGGTGTGGATAGTGAATTCCTGTAGCGTGTGTACAGTGATCACTGAAGGTGTTTTTGTACTCTAAATCAGCCATGCAGAGAATATTCAGAGTTCAGATCACAATTGTTTTATTTCTTTTGTTTGCTTAGTTAGTCAGGGAGAGCAGGCAAGAATGTCAGCAGAGGAGTATGGCAAGCTGACAAGGAGCCAGTTGGCTGAGATGTGCCAGGCTAAGGGACTGGTGCATGGAAACCTGACTAAAGCAGACATGATTGCAGCTTTGGTCACAGCTGCATCAGAAAACAGCAATCAGGAGGGTGATCAGACTGGTCATGGAGATGTACAACACTCAGAGAATGGAAAGCTCAACCTTTCTGCAGATGACTTAAAAATCCCTCTGGAGCTAAAGAAACTTGAGTTGGAGGCCAGGCATCTGGAAACAGAAGCAGCAGAGAGACTGAGATGTGTACAGGCTGAGGAGAATGAGAAACTGCTACGCCTGGAAGCTGAGGAAAAGGAGAGGCAGAGACAGCATGAAAAGGAGATGCTGACTCTTTGCCAGAGTCATGGAGGTATTGGGGAAGGGACTAACTGGACCCCAGAAGCACAAAAGATCAGTAAATTTCTTCCACAGTTTACAGAGGGGGATAATTTTGATAGTTTCATTCATATGTTTGAGAGGGTATGTAAATAGTGTGATGTTGACCAAAGGCTGTGGGTACGATTCCTGACCCCCTTACTCCATGTTAAAGCTGTAACTGTTTTGTCCAAAATGTCTGACCATGATTTCTTAAATTATACTGCTTTTAAGCATTGTCTGTTAGAACTTTATAAGCTAACTCCTAAAGCTTATAGGAAAAAGATTTGTGAGAAAAGATGCAAGGCAGATGAAAGTGTTTGTGAATATGTTGCTGAACTGAGCACTTATTTTTCATAGGTGGGTGAGTGGATGTCAGGTCACCACTTCTGAAGGGCTGGCAAACCTTTTGGTGAGGGAACAAGCCCTTAGCACTTTGCCTGAGGACATGAGGATCTGGTTAGCGGATAGACAATGTGCTACGTCAGATGAGTCGGGGAAGAAGGGAGACCTATACCTAGCAATCAGGACATCCGTGCACAGGAAAGGGACCCACAGTACTGCTCATGTGTCTAAAGGAACCCATGGTGGGCAACCCAGACTGTCCCAACAGAATCTGCCAGTAGTAGGGGAAGCCACTAGTCCAGGTACATGTCCAGGACCTAGAGTTAAATGTTTTGAATGCAACCAGTGGGGCCATGTGGCATATAGATGTCCATGGAAGCAAGGTGGGGAACAAAAGGTGAGGGAGCCGGTAAGTGGGAAAGACAAAATGCCAATAGTAGGTTGTCTTGAGACAACCAGGGTACTAAACTATCACCAGAGGTTATATCCTATTGTAGTGAATGGCAAAAAGGACATTACTAAGAGAGACACAGCCTCTGACATAACCATTGTAAAGCCTGCAATGGTTACTGAGAAGCAGTACTTGCCTGGGCAGTCTACTCCAGTCAGAGCTTTACGAGGGACCCCATTCCAAATACCTTTAGCTATGGTTCACCTTGACTGGGGGGGGGGTGGAAAAGGAAACCAGCAAGTAGCTGTGTTTGAGGTTATCCCTGCAGATGTCCTGATAAGGACTGATTTTGATAATGCAGTACCATGTGCTCTTGCAGTTACATGCAGTCAGGCTTGAAGACAAGCATGTGGGTCTGGTAGCCTAGGGGAGACCCAGTCAGGAAGCATACTTGCAGCCAGGACTGGTGAGGTGGTTACTTCAGGGAGGGAGCTACTCTGTAGCAGTGAGATTGGAGGTGAGTCACAGCTTATTGTGGGTACTGATGTTCCTTTGGACAGAGTGACTGCAAAGGTAGAGGTGAGTAGTAGTACTCAGGCTGACAGTGAGGCACCACTGTCAGAGGATGCCAGACGTCCTGTGGAATGGGAGCTGGGAAGGGTTGCAAAGAGAGAGTTGAGACAGGCTCAGCTTTCAGAGCCTACATTACAAGGCCTGAGGCAGGCAGCTAGTGAGGTACCTGATTCTCATGGGACGAGGGAATCTGTATACTGGGACAAAGGGTTACTGTATAGAGAGTGGACCCAAGAGGGAGGGCTAGAAGGTGAGAGGATACAGCAGTTGGTAGTGCCTAGAGCCTATCATCTGGTGCTTCTAGCCATAGCCCATGATATTCCCTTTGCAGGTCATATGGGCATAAAATGTACAAAGCGATGTATTATGCAGAACTTCTATTGGCCTGGAATTTCCAGAGATGTAAAAGGGTACTGCAGGACCTGTGAGCAGTGCCAAAAGGTAGGAAAGGCAGAAGACAAGGTGAGAGCTCCTTTGATGCTTTTGCCTGTGACTGAAGAGCCATTTCAGAGGGTAGATATGGATATTGTGGGGCCTCTGAGTTCTCCAAGTTCCACAGGGAAAAGGTATATCTTAGTGGTAGTAGATTATGCTACAAGATAACCTGAGGCAGTGGCTTTGCCCTCCATTGAGGCAGAAAAGGTGGAAAATGCTTTGTTAGAGGTTTTCGGCAGGGTAGGTTTCCCAAAATAAATACTGACTGACAGAGGTGCCAATTTCATGTCAGACCTGCTGGCTTGTCTATGGAAGTACTGTGGAGTGAAACACCTGAAGACTATCCCCTACCATCCCCAGACTAATGGTCTTGTTTAGAGGTTAAACTCTACAATCAAGTCCATGCTACAGGCATTTTCAGACCAGTTTAAGAAGGAGTGGGACAAATATTTGCCCCATCTGTTGTTTGTTTACAGAGAGGTTCCCCAGGAATCCACAGGTTTTTCACCCTTTGAGTTTCTGTATGGGCATAGGGTGCGGGGACCTTTAGATTTAATTTGTGATGAGTGGGAAGGTGAGTGTGAGTCTCACAAGGAGTCTGTTGTGGCATATGTCCTAAACCTCAGGACAAGGCTTAGGGAACTCATGGGCTTGGCCCAGGAGAACCTGGCAGAAGCCCAACAACAGAAAAATGTATGGTATGAGAGGAGTGCTCGAGCTAGAGAGTATGTTGTAGGGCAGCAGGTAATGGTTCTCATTCCTGTCAGGCACAGCAAGCTGCAAGCAACTTGGGAGGGACCCTACTAGGTGGTAAGAGAAGTAAGTGATGTTAACTACATGGTGGAACTGCTAGGCAGGAGGCAGGGGCACAAATTGTACCATGTTAACATGATGAAAGCTTACCATGATAGGGAGGCCCTTTTGCTGAGTACTTGCAGTGGATTGCAGGAGGAGTCTGAGGTGGATCTGATGACTGATCTCCTCAGTGAGGTTCGGACTGACACCTCAGTGGAAGGGGTAGCAATGTCCCAGCAACTATCTCCTACCAGGTTTGAGAAATCTGAGCAATGTTACAGGGGTTTGGGGACATGTTCACTGGGAAACCAGGGTACACCCACCTGGTGCAGCACTAGGTGGATACAGGACCCAAAAGGCCTATTAGGCAGACCCCTTATAGGGAGCCTGAGAGAGTCAAACAGACTCTGAGGGAGGAGATACAGGAAATGTTGGAACTAGGGGTAATTCAAGGGTACAACAGTCCCTGGGCCTCCCCATTGGTGCTGGTTCCAAAGAAGGATGGCATCACTAGGTTTTGTGTGGACTACAGGAAATTAAATAGTCACACAGCGTCAGATGCTTACCCCATGCCTAGGACAAATGAAGCCCTAGAGCAGCTGGGTGGGGCAAAGTATTTTACTGCCATTGATCTTACCAAGGGTTACTGGCAGGTGCCCTTGACTCTCAGTGCTAGAGAGAGGTCAGCCTTTGTGACTCCTTTTGGCTTGTATGAGTTCACAAAAATGCCCTTTGAGAGGAAAAATGCCCCAGCGACTTTCCAGAGGCTGGTAAATCATATCCTAGCAGGAGCAGGAGGGTTTGCCATTGCGTACCTAGATGATATTGCCATCTACAGACGTTCCTGGCAAGAGCACCTTCAACATGTCAGGCAGGTGCTGGGCAGACTACAGAGGGCAGGTTGAACATTAAAGCTGAGCAAATGTCAGGTGGGTATGGCAGAGGTCTCCTACCTGGAACATAGAGTGGGGAGTGATAAGATCAAGCCAGAACCTGCCAAAGTGGAAGCCATTCAGGCATGGTCTGCACCTGTTACCAAAAAGCAGGTGAGGGCATTCTTAGGGACAGCAGGGTACTAGAAAAAGTTCATCCCCAGTTATATTACTATAGCTGCTCCCCTCACAGACCTGACAAGGAAGAACAGGCCAGATAAGATAGTGTGGACCACAGCATGTGAGCAAGCATTCCAGAAGCTTAAAGAAGCTTTGGGAGGACCCCCTGTTTTAGCCAGTCCAGATTAGAGCAAAGAATTTGTTGTGCAGGTGGATGCTTTGAACCATGGGGTGGGGGATGTACTTAGCCAGATTTCTTCAGAGGGAGAAGAGCACCCAGTATTTATCTCACTAATAGGCTCCATCCCAGGGAGGAATGTTATACAGTTGTAGAAAAGGAATGTCTAGCCATAGTGTGGACACTGCAGAAACTTCAGCCTTATCTGTATGGAAGAAAATTCACTGTAGTTACAGAGCACAATTCCCTAACATGGTTACACCGAGCCAGCCAGCAAAATTCCAAGTTGCCAAGATGGAGCCTAGGGTTGCAAGCATATCATATGTTAGTGCAGCACTGCAGTGAGGTTAACAATACCAATGCAGATGGGCTCTCAAGACAGGGAATGGGGTAAGGAATACTCAGATAGACCTAACCCTCTCAAGCAATGTTTGTCAAGGGTAACTTGAAAAACTAGCTTGAGTTCTCCGGGGGGGGGGGGGATATGTGAAGGCTGCCAGCCTAGCTAAATAGAATTTTGTAGATAATTTGTAATTTGTAAATATTAATATAAGCCACAGGCTTGTTCTTTTAAATATAAGAAAATTGTGTTAAAGGTTGAATGTCAAAAATGTAACAACAGTGTACTCTGTTGGAAGAAAGCTGATAAGTCAAACATTGTATGACTGTTTGATCTCAAACTCAGAGCTGTGATGTCTGGACCAGCAGATTCTTTCTATTGTTTCGATACCAGAGTTAATTGCTAGATTTTACATATATAATGTCTTTAATTGCTGTGGTTTCCTGCCCAGGTGCAAGATCAAAGATATGTTAAACTCTGAGTTTCTGTTAGCCTGGGAATCAGAGTAGAATAATGTAATCTAAAATGAGTCAGCAGTGATGTATTATCAATTTAAAAGACTGTCTCAGAGAGAGAGAGAGAGAGAGAGAGAGAGAGCATTTTGGATTTTGTCTAAAGCTGATGACAACTCACCAGTACTCCACTTTTGCTCTATATGTAAGTTTGTTTAGAACTGTGATTGCTCTTAGGAAAAGATAGAAAATAGTAAGTTTAGTCTAGCTGTTTTCTATATTTATGTCAGAACTATTCTACAGTATTAGTTTAAGCATTTTCCTGTGATGGATAAACTCTTGACTAGCACTGTGTTGTAAGAAATATTGTCTTGTGTTTTTATTTATTATTAAATATTTTAAACCTTTCAACTGTGGCTGCTTTGTGTAGAGATAATTTAAGCTCTAGAGTACATTGCATGTATATAGTGATACTGTACAAAGCCACTCCAATAAGCCTTAGAAGTTCTGGTCACACTTACTAACTGGATAATAATATTGCACAGTAATAATTGGACACCCTTTGGTAAGGGTCTTTTTAGTAGCTAATAGTAGGGGTTCTGGTGGCAGTGGATTACTACCTTATATCCTGGGCAGAATGGGCATACCTAGTGAGCCTGTGCCAGCCTTCCCCAGGAGTGTCTGTGTGTTTGTATATAAATCATATCTCAAAGTGTGTGTGTGTGTGTCAGCTACTTGGGCAGGGACATGAAGCACTGGCTGGACAGAGTAAGTGCTGGGAGGACTTGGCTTGGAACCCTGGCTAAGGACTCCACTCTATAGCTGTGGCAGTGGGAGTCTTATTGGGGATCTGGAGAGAAAGAGAGAAACCAACCCCAGACTGACTGTGATCTCTGTGTGCTCTTAAGGGTAATTGTACTTTACTGTGTGTGTATTTGTTATCCTCCCCAATGTGGATGCTCCTCACTGGTGCTAGTGGTGAGGATTGAGGCTCCTTGACTACTGGGCCAGTGCACGGACATCACAGTAGCATTAGTCTGATTCTCCATATTTGTGGTTTTATATTAGGTAGCATTAGTCTGATTCTCTATACTGCTGTTATTATTTGAGGTAGTATTCATGTGATTTTTCATACTTGTATGATTATACGAGTTAGTGCTAGTCTTGTTTTCCATACTTCTGTTATTGTATGAGGTAGTATTAATCTGATTCTCCAACCATGTGTTATTATTTGAGGTGATATTAGTCTGATTTTCCATACTTGTGATGTTCTTCATATTGATCACTGCTGTCGTAGCCTTAGGTATATGGGTTATATCCTGCCAAAGAAATAATAGCTGGCCAACTTGCAAAGATTCAGGGCACCTTCCATGTGCCTGAACTGTCAAGCAGCTTGAGCTGAGGTGACTAAAAGACAGGTTTGGGCACGAAGCCCCTTAGAGCTTTTCTGCATCTGTAGAGTACTCTCCTCTGAGGCTTTTCAGAATCAACAGTCGGCTTGTGCTTTCCATAGCTGGGCAGATAAGTTCCATTTGGAGAAAAAACTTCCATTTTCATATTTTTTACTGATGTTTTATTACTTTCCTCCTCAGAAAAGTTATTTCAAAGCTAGGAGTTTGTGTTTTAATGGATTGTCTCAAGACTGTAACTTACTTTTTTAAATTTAATTTCTGTTATTTTAAAAGTAGTGTTATCTAATTGCTAACTTGTCTGTGAAGATAATGTTATATAATTGCTAAATATTCTATGGAAAATTGTGTTTATTTTAAGGTTGTGAGGCTGCCATATTGTTTGAAAGTGCTTTTACTGTGTTGTTTCTGTAAAAAAAAAAAAACATTTGAGGACTGGTAGTCCTTCTTCAAATCACAAAAAGGAAAAGTTAAGCACACAGCCTTTGCCACCATAGCAGGATAGCAATTTGCCTCTGCTGCAGGTGGATGACTTATCCCTCTGGTGTAGCACCTACAACCACTATGAACCAGGAGTTACCAACATCCTCTGTGGCTGTTGGGTTCCCTTCTGTGGGCAAGGGAGAATGACTCTTGTCAGTCCTGGGAGGAAAAGTTTCCCTGTTGTGTCAGAATGCTGTGCTCATCTTTGAGAAAGCAGTGGCTGCCATTAGTAACATGGTTGGCCTAATTTTTCCAGTCAAAAAGAAATAGAAAAACAAGCATGTATCTATTCCTCCTCTTTCGAATTTCTTTGGATAGTAGTAGTTTACTGGGACTGCCCAGGGCTTGACTCAGGCTAGTTATACTTCTTGTAGAATAGTTTCTGGTAAAAGAAAGGAAATATGCCTCCTTTCCTGAAGAGATTATGGATTTGGAATCCGAACAGAAAGAGACAGGAATTCACAGTTTTGTCCTCAGATTTTTGATTCAGAATCAGAGGAGAGCTTCTCCCTGTGGGTTTTTCTCTTTCTTTTAGTCTGTTGCTAGAATGCCAGTGTTTTCATTGGGAGAACACAGAGGTTTCTCAGTCCCTCAAAAAATAGTATGAGTTGCTACGGAAGGATTTTCCAGAACCTAGTCATCTCCTGTTTGCTTTAGAGGATGTGCGTCTTACTGCCAATAATTTCCCTGATAATCAGGCAGCTGTCCCTAACAAGGCAGCCATAATGTATAAAGTTCCTCACTGTTATAAATTTTTATACACTATTCCCAATCCTGACGCAGCAGCTATAGCCTTAATTGACTCCTCTGCTGCTAAACACTTAGTTAATTCCAATCCTACTCTTTCTACCAAGGATGAGGAAAATTTGTGAAAGGTATGGGAAAACTTGTATAGTTCTGTAGCTTTGAATTTCAGAATTTTAAATTGTCAGGCTTATATATTAAAGTTTATTCTGATATTTTGTGAAAGTATGAGGAATGTTGTAGATGCATGTCCATACTTCTGTTATAATACGAGGTAGTATTAGTCTGATTCTCCAATCTTTTGTCATTATTTGAGGTAATATTTGTCTGATTCCTGTGTTATCTATTAGTCTGATTCTTGATACTCTTATTATATGAGGTAGTGTTAGTCTGATTCTTGATACTTTTGTTAATATATGAGGTAGCGTTAGTCTGATTCTCCATGTTTGTGTTATAATTTGAGGTAGCATTAGTCTGATTAACCATACTTTTGTTTAATATTTGAGGTACTGTTAGTCTGGTTCTCCATACTTATGTTACTATTTGAGGTAGTATTAGTGTGATTCTCCACACTCATGCTATTATATGAGCTAATAATAGTCTGAGTCTCCATACTTGTGTTAAAGGGTTGGGAGGGTGGCCAAATGGTTAAGGTGTTTGCCTTACAAACACAAGGTGCAGGGTTTGAGTCTCACAAGGGATAATTGGCTAGGCTTAAATTGGCTCGCAAGGGCAGTTAGCCTAGTACTAATCTATGAACCTATTATTTGATGTAGTGTTAAGATTGAGTCTCTGTACTTGTATTATATGAGTGAGGGGAATGGAGCTGTCATTGAGCACTAGACGGGGGAGCAGAACTTTTTTTTGCTCTTCAGCTAGAGTTGAGGAGGTGGGGCACCAGATTGAGGACTGGCATCAGTTGCTGGATGAGACAAATGCAGCTCTGCCTGGCAGCAGTACTGGAGAGAACAATGGTGCTTCCTTCCTGGGATTGACCACTGGGCACTGCAGGGGAGGCCTGTTGCCTGCCCTCCTTGGCAAACTAATGGGAAGGCAGGCCTGGAGCTAGGTGGAGTGGACACTGAAGAAGACTGGGACCTGTGGGGGACTGAGAACCTAGACAATGTCACTGGCACAGCATTGGCAGATGCTGTAAAAATGGCAATTAAATGGAGGGAAATAGAACAACAAAAGAAAAACAGTGGTAAGAAAAAGGAAAATGTCAGAAGGAGGGAGGGTTAGAGAGAGGAAGAGAAAAGAATCACACACACACATAACTCAGATATCACCTATAAAATCATATAGGCAATTAATAAGAGATAATCATGAAGTTTGAATACAATCTTATTTTGTAAGCTGCTGCCTCCATTAATAATACTATGGCTCTGGCTAGAACATGCAGTCAGGAGAACAGTTAACACTACCTGCTTTGTGTTCACAGGTATGCTGTGGGACGTGGGTGAATGTGTAGTGTTGTGCCTACAATGGACTGGCTCTGTGTGGAATACTGCATCCATGGGTCTCTACAATATACACGTGACACAGAGTTAGGCACTAATGTTGTTGACATTGGACATATGAATATGAGCCTGCGCAAGTATTATGAGACTGGTAGCAACAGATATGTGCTTCTCATATGCATGTGAAAGTTCACCGGTCATGGGTTCAACTTGTGGAGAAATTATTGATCTTCACCCTAAGAACAACATGCACTGTCAACCCAATAGACATTAAACTTAACATACGCATATAACAAATAGGAAATGTCTATCCCAGATAACTCCCCCATTCCTCCCCCTTTCAAATCACTAAACAGACATGCCCTCCAACTAAGTAAAAGCTATAGCATGCCCCTGTGTTACACACTGTGAGGAACTGTGGCATGCCACTACAGTTGTCAGACTATTCATCCATCAGACCACTGTTGCAGATTGGTACAGCTCATTATGCAAACCTGACAGGCTGTAGAGTTCCTATCCTCCTTATGGGTATCTGAAGACCATTGCTACCAGTGTAATGTTCTATACTTCTGTCATAACACATGAAACCTAAGTAGGACATTGTATCCCTAGAATATCTATGACAAATATCACAGCAAAGGTCACTAATTATGTTCTGGAAATGCATATCTTTGTAATTTAACAGAAGTAACTCACTTTTATAAATCTAAAGACAAGCCACTTTATGAAAACATGCTTTAAATAGAACTTTAGGTACATCAAACAGCTGCACCTTTCCTTGTGGTGTTTTCTGTAATTGTTTCTGTATAAACTGAAATTTTGGGATACAAAGTGGAAAGAACATATAGGTGAATCATAGATTTGATTGTAATACCAAATGAGTAATTTATGCCCTAAGATGCCTTTGTATCCTATCTATGTAACATATCCAGAATGAGATGTTGTTGCAGTATATAACATGCAATCCTATTTATGTAACATATCCAGAATGAGATGTTGCAGTATATAATATGCGATCCTATCTATGTAACATATCCAGAATGAGATGTGGTTACAGGTGCATACTCTGGCATTGTGCATACAAACTGGCAGAAACATACTGAATGTACTCACATTTTCTGTAAGAAACAACCATATTCATCCCTTCAACTGGAAAGCCACTTCATTCTGTGATACTGAAGGGTGACTCTGTAATATCCTCCTGAGCTAAAACAAGCACCATAAAGAAATTACAAATTACATATCCAAAACATATTATCTGTATAAAGTACAAAACAATTGAATGAGCAGTCAAGTGCCCTTGCTCTGACCTGTTCTTCCCACCTGCTAAGTAGGTCAAGAGGGTACATCCTGTTGTCAGCATAATGGTGCAGGTAATATTATCCAAAGCTGAGTATGCAAATGGCAGCAGATATTGCCCCAACAAGACTGTGCCAGGCATCCACTTTTTATTGGAGAACCTTATAAGTGTACCCAGACAGGCACTCCAAGTGGACTCTATACAGCACATACAAAAATATTTTATTTTTTTGCTGCACCACTAAGAAGCCTTGCCAAACCCAGTGCCTTTTAAAGGCGTGGACATTCACCAGGTTGCATTCCAGAGAACTATGGTAGCCCTGTTATGGTCGCACTCTTGGATTTCCTTGGCACAGGATGCTTGGTATAAGGCAACTTGATAGTGAGACCATTCACAGTGACACCATTGCTTAGGGCAAGAATGAACAGCTTGGTATAATGGTGTGAACCCTGGCATGGAATGTGTGAAATGGCTATATGAAGATTCATAGGAAAATGCTGGGTAATCAGTCTGCAGTACACACCTAAACAAGAGCCACACTCTGACCAAAGGTGTGAATCAAACCCTGCACTTTATATTAGTGAGGTAAACACCTTAACCATTATGCCAGGCCCTTTTACTTTAAGCAGTTAGTTTGCAGGCTATTACACACATTGCCAGTAACCAGAGGTGAAAATCAAACTTTGTATATTGTATCTATGAGGCAAAAACATGAACCATTATGCTGACCTATTAAACTAAACATGAAATCAATCTATAGATTCATAGTAGAAGCTCAGAGGTCTCTCATGTCTACTGTTATTGCTGTCTGAGGTCATGTACAGGTTCTTAACCTCTCATGCATTTGATAGCCTATGTATGCTGTACTGATATACATAAACATATATATATATATATATATATATATATATATATATATATATATAAATATATATATATATATATATATATATATATATATATGTGTGTGTGTGTGTGTGTGTGTGTGTGTGTGTGTGTGTGTGTGTGTCTGTGTGCATAGGTTTACAATTAAAATTCTGAAATATGTTTCGTCGAGTAATGACTTCCTCAAAAAGTAACACTGAAAATAAAAACATTGTCTATGCAAAATAATGAAATCAGTAATATCGACACGTCCATTTTCGACATAGTCGACATTACCCAGCGTACCTTGCCTTCCAGTCATTTCCAACTAATGTTTTACAGGGAGGCAAGCCCCCCTACACCCCCCTCACCCCCTGCTAATTATATATACGAACTCTGAGATCGCACTACAGTGAGGAAATGGGTACATTTCCCAATCCCCACTATACTGTGATCTCCAAACAGAATGTCAGCCTTACAACAGCAAATGCACACTAGCATTCTCTACTGTGGAGTCGACCATTTTCGGTTCGGCCTTCTGTGAACTGAAAAATAGCCTTTCAACCATCCCAGTTCACATGATATATATATATATATATATATATATATATATATATATATATATATATATATATAATATATATATATATCCCTATCAGATGATTAAAGTTCCAAAAATTCGAAAATCATATGGTCGGGACTGTATGATTGAATTTTCAGAAATTCGAACATTAAAAAAAAAATAAAAACAAAAAGTTTATTTTTTTATGTTTTTGCAGATGCCCCCCCCCCCCCGGTAAATTAAATATACCAACTCTGAGATTGTACTACAGTGAGGAAAAGGGTACATTTCCTGATCTGTGCTGTACAGAGATCTCTATTCTAAACATTTGAAGTTTCAAAACTTCAGTCATTTGGTCACAACCATATGAATTTCAAAGTTCTGAAACTTCAATAATTTCATAGGGATCTGTTTTTTATATAGATATATATATATATATATATATATATATATATATATAGTAGATAGATATAAATATTTGCAGATGTATAGATGTACACACACACACACACACACACACACACACACACACACACACACACACACACACACACACACACACACACAGTTACAGAAATTTTAAACAATGTGCATTCAGCAGCCTATGTCCCACAGCAGAGTTGTGATAGTGAGGAAAAGAGTGCATTCAGGCAGCAGTTGCAGGAACTACTAAATAAAGCAGGACAATATGAGTTAGTGTTGATAATGGATGACTTGAATGCACATATCTGGACAGACAGAACAGGATATGAGGACTGCATGGGTCCACATGGGTGGGACAACAGGAATAAAGGAGGAGAAGCCATTCTAGACTTCTGTCTGGCAAATGGCTTGATAGTAGCCAACACATGGTTCAGAAAGAGAGACAGTCACAAGATCACATACAAGAGTAGCCAACACTCAACTCAGGTAGACTTCCTCCTAGTAAGAAAAAGGCACTGGGGTAGAATCCATGATTGCAAAGTCATGCCCAGTGAAACAGTCGTCCCACAGCATAAACCACTAGCTACCACAATCAGCTACAAGCAGTAGTCAGAGAAGACCAGACTGAAGACCTGGAAGTTGACTGGGGAGAAAGTACAGCGGTTTAATGAATTACTCAGAGCTCTAGCACCTCAAGAAGAGGAAGAAATAGGTGGAGTTGAACAAGAATGGCAGAGCCTAAGAACAGTATGTGCTAGGACTACAGAAAGGACACGTGGCTGAGCCAAGTATGGAAATAAAGTACATAAGAAAAGCTGGTGGTGGAATGCAGAAGTCCGGGAAGTCATCAAAAGAAAGAAGGAGTGCAGGAAGAAGTGGGATATAGAAAAGACTGACCAAGCTAGGAAGGTCTACTGGTTGGCTAACAAAGAAGCTAAGAAAGAACTTACAATAGCAAAGAATAGGGCATCGGAGGCACTCTACCAACTTTTGGAAGTGACTCAGTAAGTGAAACAAAGAAACTATATCAGGTTTCAAGGCAACGACAGAAAGATAAAGAAGATGGTCAGACACCCTTCATAAGGGATGGCAGCAACAACCTGCTCATCAGTCCACAGGACATCAAAGGCAGATGGAAGGAGTATTTCCAGTAGCTGCTGAATGAAGAAACACCCACAGAAGTTGTACTGCCCCAGAAACAGTCTACGATGAGAGAAGAGGAGCCCACCCTAGAAGAAGTAAGAACAACACTAAGGAAAATGAAGTCAGGGAAAGCAGCAGGTTCAGATGAGGTTACAGCAGATATGATAAAAATGCTTGGTGAGACAGGGGAGAAATGGCTCCTGAGGGTACTTATAGCAGCGTGGAGAGAAAGACCTATTCAAGATGACTGGAGAATAGGCATACTCATGCCAGTGTATAAGAAAAAAGGGAACATCCACAACTGTGGGCAGTACAGAGGCATCAAACTCCTATCATACTGCATGAAAGTTCTGCAGATGGTGATTGATAAATGGATACACAGAGTAGTAGAGCATAAAATGGGAGATGAGCAGTTTGGATTCAGATCAGGATGCAGCACAACTGACCCAATGTTTGCAGTGAGATAGATACTTGAGAAAAAGCTAGAGATGAGGAGAGAGTCCAACTGGGCATTCCTAGACTTGGAGAAAGCATATGACAAGGTCCCAAGGAAGCTGATCTGGACAGTACTGCCATGGTTTGAAGTCCCAGAAAGATTGGTAGAATTAGTGCAGGCTATGTACAAGGAGCCATTGACTCAAATAAGAATAGTGTTCTGCCTCACAGAGGGGTTCCCAGTGGGAGTGGGTGCACATCAGGGTTCAGCTCTGAGCCCTCTACTGTTCATACTGGTGATGGACTACATTAACAAACAGGTCAGAGGGGACAGATCAACAAAGTTGCTGTACGCAGACAATATGGCATTACAACCAGACTCTGAGCAAGAACTTCAGCAAAGTATAGGAGAATGGAATGCAAAACTGAATGCACATGGGATGAAACTAAGCACAGATAAGACAGAGGTAATGGCAGCAAACTGGGGAGATCAGAAGAAGCTGAGAATGGAAGGGAAGATAGTGGAACAAGTAAAGAGATTCAAGTATCTGGGAGGGATGGCTGAAGGGAAGTCTGAATGAAGAGGTCAAAGATAGAATCAGAGGGGCTGCAGTCAACTGGCATAGAGTGTCAGGTGTAGTCTGTGACAGAAGAATGCCAAAGAAGCTGAAAAGTAAGGTGTACAAGACAGTGGTGCGACCAGTACAACTATATAGTACAGAAACATCGGCAGTAAAGGCAGAACAGTTGAAGAAACTAGAGCTGATGTAAATGAAGTGCCTGAGAAGGGTGGTAGGATGCACACTTTGGGACAGATGAAGACATGAAAACATAAGAGCAGAAGCCAAAGTAGCTCCAATTGCAGAAAAGATCAAAGAGAACAGATTATGGTGGTTTGGACATGTGCAGAAAGGCAGAAGACAATCTGGTGAGGAAGATTTGGGACAGACAAGAAGAAGGTAAGAGGAAGCGAGGACACCAGCAAAGAAATGGCTGGATTGTGTGAAAGAAAATCTGTGACAGTCAGGCATGAGTGTTGAAGAAGGCAGGAGTGTGACACTGAATCAAGAGAGGTGACGATAGTTAATAGCCCAACGCCATGTAGAAAAAAATGGGAAAAAGGGGGCTGATGATGACGATGATATGCATTCAGCAGCAGCACACATGTAAGCCCAACATATATGTCTCTGTTGCTGTGTAACACATGCTGTACAAGGAACATGTGTTCCTGTTACATAGGAAATTAGCTGCTGTTTCACTGATGTATTTATAGTCTTGACAGGGTCCATTCAATATGGCATTATACTATACCTTTCTGTACACATATTAAGAATGCATCCATGCCATATGCATGGCCTGTGTATGGACATCCACTGGCAGGTGTAACATGGATATTACTCAGCAGTGGAACACTGTTAGAGGCCATTATTTGTGGATGCCAAGTACAGCCCACATTTCAAATATTCTCCCTGTGTTGCTTTCTTTTTTTTTTTGAGGGGAGGGCTGAACCAGAGTACAGGACACAACACCCATCCCTTGTTATCCAACATGTTTGTGATATTCTCTGCAGAGATAGAGCAAGGCCACATACTGTGTGCCATACATGTACCTTACAGTTTATATCAGTGCTGGCATATGCCAGATATGGATATAAATGTTCTCACATACGTCTTTCCCATTCCACAGACAAATACCTAAATGTAGCAAGCAATGTAAAAGCAAGTTCACCCATGCATATAATGATATCTTGCTGCAGGTTCTCCATTTCCATGGTCAGTGGCTCATCAGCCATGATAAATCAGACCATCTCTTTCATAACAACTCTTGATGAGATGAAGTTAATGACATATGCACTGTAATTGGTTGTGCAGGAATTATGAGCAAGTGAAATACTGGACTACCAACCTGATAAGTACTTCTAAAGCTCATGTTAATTGCCAGGAACAGGACTAGAGGGCAAAGGGAGGCAGCCTTTTGACCAAACCACCTTTAACAGAGATGGAAGGGATCCTAGCATCTCTGTATGGGGGCTATGATACCTCTTCATGCTATGGTGGAGTTCTGGATCTAGGTGCACAGCTAATCCAGACACCCAGAATATCTGTCGGAGATGTCCCAGGTGGGTATGTC
This sequence comes from Protopterus annectens, assembly GCF_019279795.1. Taxonomy (NCBI): domain Eukaryota; kingdom Metazoa; phylum Chordata; order Ceratodontiformes; family Protopteridae; genus Protopterus; species Protopterus annectens. The sequence goes on along the minus strand of NC_056746.1, from coordinate 255,801,275 downwards.
TTGACATGAGCAAGACTCTGCATATTGGGGAAATGTGTGGTTAATACTGGTTAAAAACATATAACCACATATTTTCACAGGCCCATAAGGGTTTCAGATGCAGAAACTGCTGTATATTACTCTATCACTGTATTACATAGCATTCTTTCATTAATTTGGGTAACTTGATTTGGTGTTTTCACAGGTGAAGTGTTATCAAGATTCTCCACAATGGATACACCAATGCTTGATGTCAGAGACATGTCAGGCTCTGATGATGATTCCAGCCAAATCCTGGCATGGATAGGGGCATGGTGTCAGTGTTGGAGATGGGCAGCCTGGTCCACACCCATAACCCAGTCAATGGACACAGCTTCTGTGCTTGTGGAATCTACCCCAGAAACACAAGAAGACTCACAGACATGGACTATCATAACAGATCTGCCCAGGAAGGGATGTCTTCCCCTGTGCTGCACTCTCTCCTTGGATACTGCAAGCTCCATTGAGCAAGTAGAAGACAAGGGAGGACATCATGCTGGTGGCCATGCTGAGTGTTGCAACTTTGTTGCCTGCAGGTGATGATGGCCTCATGACCTTAGGTTGCTGTAATCTCCAGAATTCAGTGGAGTGATTCACTGTGGTGTGTGAATAGGGTGGTCTGAAAATCAGTACTTCCAAATCAGGAGTCATGCTTTTTTCACCAGATAAGAGTGACTTGATCCTTGCTGGTATGGAAGTGGCAAGTCCCTCAAGCAGAGGGTTATGCTATTCTGATAATTAGTGTCCACTTTTTAGGCTGGATGTACTTACTTTTCAAGTGCCATTGTCCAGATTTCAGTATCTGTAGGTTGAGAGATATTGGCACTAACAATTCCTAATTCTTAACTCAGAATATGTAATATGCACCATCAATCCACGTAACTGTTATAATGGCAGGGTACAGCAGATAATCCACTACCCCTCCTGCTTTAGCTGCCATGATACTGACCTCATTTCCAAGCCTACACCACCAACTTTACTGTTATGTTGCCCATCATCAGAGTCCTCTTCCATGCTGTTTGCCTTATCAGCCACTCTTTTGCTTGGTGGTAGTGCCTCTTAATAGTGATATGCCTGATGCTAGCATTTGAACCAAGATTTAGTTTCTCTACACTGTGTACCTTATTGTCTTGTGGATCCAAACCACCACTTTCTTTGACCTACTCAGAAACCTAAGCCTGCAGGAACTGTGTTATGTCTCCCCATCCTACACTCCTTCCACCACTGATCTGTTCTTGAGATAGTCTGTTTTTATGCTTACTTCATCTAGTTTAGATTCAATTTTTAATAGTTTTAATATCTCACCACTTGCCCCTTAATTTTTTCCATTTAAGTTCTATATTTTTTGTCATCCTGTCTCTTTTTGACATATACCACTACAGATTGCATGTTTTCTATGTGTACCACAATGGTATCTAACTGCTGTAAAATATCTGTCCTACTGGTTACCATCTTGTCCTTCTTCCTCCACCCCCACTCTACTTTATCGCAACATTTTTAGTTTTGTTGTACGTTGCTCTTTGCATATAACCAAGCCATTACACCACTTTGATGTGCTCAGCTCTCAAAGCCTTCCTCCCCCTCCCCCATTCACCATTGCCTGTCTCTCAAATTCTGTCCTGCCATGCAGTCATAAAAGGAACTTTACATAAAGATTTTGGTTTCTTCTGTCATATTCCAAAGTTGTGGTTTCTTTAAACATTAGACATATTTAATCATACATTTAGTAAACGAATGCTTCCTTGTTTCCTCTTGCCCACGCAGGAGATATAAAATAATTCAAAAATGTAAGCAGTATACAATAAATGCTTCCTAGACAATAGTACTAGTTAAAAAAGATTTAGTAATAACATATTTTAGGGTTTAGCATAGTCATGTCACTCGCTCTAGGTTTGGACACAAGATTCCTCTAAGTGATTTGTTTCACCTGTTTTGTTCCAAAAGACACTGAAAAAACTGTTTCTCTTTCATATGCTAAAGGAAAACATGACTCATCCATTCATTTATTTTCAGATATCTGTTTTACCCTACTCAGGGTCATGGGAGAGCTGGAATACATGTTAGCTCTCAGTGGATAAGACTGAGAACTAATTCTGGTCAGCATGGCAGTCCAGAGCTGGATGCCCACGTATCTGACAGCAATGTAGACAATCACCATTTTACCTACTGTATGGCGTTCGGATGTGGTGGAAAACCACATTATTTCACAGAATCTCACTTAGTTATAATAAAGGCATGCAGATTCTGTACAGAAGATAAACCTGCTTAAGATCTAACTGGAGAATCAAGCAATGTGAGGTTTTAATTCTAACTGCTGTACCATTGCACTACCCCTAAACTTGCCAACTAAAAAGGCAGTTGGTGAATAATTCTGAATTATAAATATTATTTTCTGTTTTGACTCTACTACTTTTTTCATCCATTCAGCAATCACAGCATCACATGTCCCATAAAAGATTCCCAAGGCTGTATATTGCTTGCAACAACTGATGCCTTTAGTTAGTCACCCAATGCATGAAACCTGAACATTTCTAAAAGTTAATACTTGTACCAAAACAATAAAATCCTTGTTGAGTCTGATTTAGTACCTTACCCATTAGTCAAGTATTCATACCTACCAGATGCAATGTTGTTTATTTATGTATTTCACGTTGCTGCCAGTGTGGAATTGATGAGAATTCAGAGAAAAGCTAGAGTGGTACTTAAGCTGATTATGAAACATGAACATTTGACTAGGAGGCATGGAAAAATACCCTATTTTACACTATGACACTGTTCAGCTGTGTGTGTATGTGGGGGGGGGGGGGGGACCTAACAGAACACAACACTGACTTTTTTCATGATGAAAACTAATAACAAGACTAATAGGAAGACAGAGCAACATTTGAATCTGAGCTTTATTATTCGATATTGTGGAAACAGAAGATCGTCTGGTATTCTCTAACACATTTAGTCTTATTTGATGAAAACTGTAATAAAAAGCAACATGAATAAATGCCTTGCATTTACAAACAACATCAAAAATGTGCCTCTTCAATTTAATGAGCAGACAGGTTATGAATGACACATGATGAGCATTTCTCTGCTGGTATTCCTCATAAGTTGAGGAAACAGATTTCCTAACAAATAATCACTTTAAATTGCGACACTGAGTTTTCCTTTTCAGGCAATGTGCGTTTATATTTCAGTGAGCATTTGTATAACATTAGGCTGATGTTTAGGAAGGGCTTAGGTTGTTTCTGATTTAAATGGACTCAGCTATAAAGAAATACAATCATGTCATTCTTCTTTAGCTGTTGGAATAATTAAGCCCTGAAACAAATAATCTCAATTGCAAGTCATAGCTGACACTATAAATATAAATGGGTAATAGAGATGTGGTTAGCATGAAAACGTATTGCTAACTGTTCAACTTTCAGAAAGTTGGTAAATTAGAAATCTGGATAACTTCCTTGTCTTTCATGTTGTACAATTGTGTTCTGCAACAGATGGCATAGAATATTTGTCTAAATAATTTTATTCAGAAACAGACAGGGGAGTGATATATTATGATGGACAGTCACGATGCTCTTAAAGACACATTTCTAGCTCTTAAATTAGTTCTGCTTGTCAACAAAACACTTGCACTTTGTGTCGTTCTTTAAAGCACATGAGAGGGGCCTCCCCCAAAGCTTGGAGTTGTCACTTCTGCAAAGAAATGGGCCATCCATTTTATGAATCCCTGGAAGCATTTACAAAAGATATATACATACAGTATGATTCATTTGGCTTGATTACCATATTGCAGTCTAGTATTTATTCTTCTACTGTGATTCAAAGGGAAACAGTCAAATTTATGATTAAGTGGCAAAGAATGGGACCTTATTATACCTCCTACATGCACATTTATTAGGAAATCAGCAAGACATTCTAGGAAAGCACAAACACCTGCATAAAATTGTTTTTCTGTCTTGACATTAGCATTCCAAGAGAACTTAGGAAGTACCTGTGATGTATCAGATATGCAGCTTTTTCAGTGACAACTCGGGGGTCTTATAGCATGCTGACAGGGCACATGCTGTAACAGGGGTGGTCTTTATAAGGAAATATCCATTTTCGGATGACATGCCTGTTTGTTTTGTCTTTTCCACTTGAATGACACTTTTAATACCCATGCAATACTAGAAGTTGAATGAATGGAAAAGAAAGTACATTTTTTCTGGGGGTTTTTCCAGGTCATGTTAGTTATGACAATATTTGCATAAAGAGAAATAAATTAAAGTATTTTTGATATAAATAGAAAAAGTGATTATCTGGTACCCTTCATTATAGTTAATTGGTCAAGATACTTGCTCTAGTATAAAGATTCTTTTGTCAAAGCCACAATCATATGTTTTATAAATTATGGAGACTGTTATTGGCTAGATTAATTAAACATAGCTTATGACTAATGAAAAGACCTCTGATGCATTGCAGTTTTATATTTACATATGAACAGAAAGTGAAATGATATAGAGCTGAGATCAAGCAATATTTGTTTCACAGTCCCCGGGATTGATGAAGTTTGGGCCAGGTGCAGGCGTAGCGTCGGCATTCTAACACCAAATATGTCCGCCGAGCTATTCAGGTACGAGCTGTTTCCACGTGCACTACCAGCATACGCTACACCCGCAAAACTCCTGAGCCTTGTATGCTAATTACCCCATGTGCAGCAGTGTAGCATGCAAATGAAGACATGTAATGATTCAGGAAGTGGTGCAGGCGTAGTGTAAGCAAGCAGAAATGTAAACTGTAGAAAACGGTTTACATTTTTGCAAACATAAAATCGGCGCCATGACAGCCGACCAAACACATGTATTATAATGTTAATATATGCCAATGGCTAAATATATAGCCATTGGCATAAAAAACATGTGCAAAATATAAAATTAACATTTAATATATATAGTCGCACTGTCGCAACGTGGAAGTGCAGGACAGTGGTGCGCAAAGGGGATCGCAAGGAATATATAAAAATATAGAATAAAACCGCAATGAAACACATAATACGATTCCCCCATAATAGTCAATGGCAGGCATGCTACACCATACTCATGGTGCAAGGGTTGCTAAGGGGCAGTGACAGTGTTATGCGCAGTAGCTAGGAATTAGTAGGCAATGCCATCAAATGAAAGGAGTAATAGTGAATCGCAGATTTCTTGCTGGTGTACGGATGCACATCACAGCTTAGCGTTATAACACCGAGGTGAGCCCTTGAGATAAAGATGACATCAAGAGAGTGGTGTGTTGCCATTGCTGTAAGCACATTGGAGCATTGCTAAACTGGTCTGCCCCTAGCTAGACAAAGCTGCAGGATAGGGGTGTGTTGAATTGCCCATAGCTATGCTTAGCTTAGAGTACACAAGGTAACCGAGTATGCATGTGAATGGAGATGAAAACGTGCATAAACCTGGTAAACGGGTATGTGCATCACTCACCGCAGCTGAAACAGGAAGGATATAGGAAAGAAATAAGGAAATGCTGCAGCAGTGAAATTGGAGTACAAATGACTAATTAACACCTAGGAGCCTACAGTGGGCCATTGACAACGGATAACAAGGCTGCAAGAAGCTACCTGCATAACAGGGAAGGGGAGGGGCTGTACTGAAAAGAAAACAGCAAAGTGTCAAAGCAGAACAAAGGCGATATGCAGTATATCAGCTACAAGGCACAATTCGCCATGATTGGGTAGGGAAAGTACAAAACAAGAAAGAAGGCAGGTGGATGCATGCCTTATAATGGGAGGGGATCCAGGTCTAAAAGTGAATTAAAGGGCAACAGAGTAATCAAGGCAGGCAAGTAGATCTCCACAGTAAAGACACGCAGCAGCTGGAATAGTTCATACACACCCACTTACATCAGCAGCATCCATAGCACAATACTATAAAGTGTGAAAGCACCTCTCACACATTTGTGTATTCCCATACACTCTGCTCCAGTGGTGTTTACAGATGGGGAACTTTTATTATGTACATGTTAGGGGCTGCCATAGCTTTGATCCAACAGCATGTGTTGGAGACTGAAGGTGGTGTGGAGGATGATGCACACAACCACCGCAGGCACCAGAGGAGGAGGAGTGTTCAGACCCAGGGGCTACATGATCTGGAAATAGAAGAGCGTTACAGGGTGGACAGGGACACCCTACAGCAACTTGTGGAGCTGTGCCGGCCACACCTCAGAGCCAGAACAAACAGAGGGGAACCCATCACAGTGGATATGAAGGTATGTGTAAGCTTGAGAATACTAGCTACAGGTACCTTTCACGGACCAACTGGGGATATCATGGGTATCTCACAGGCATCAGCATCCAGGGTATTACACCAGTTTCTGTATGCCATGTTACCACATGCCAATGAGTACATATACTTCCCCTGAATGCAGGAGGAGTTGGCCAGCAATATGCGTCTCTTCCACCGTGTGTTAGAATACCCGGAGGTACTGGGTGCAATAGACTGCATGCACATACACATCAAGTCACCACCCAGTGAGCAAGGAAGGTGCTACATAAACTGCAAGGGATACCCCTACATCAACTGCCAGGTCATATGCAATGGCCAGGGCATTATCATGGATGTGTGTGCTGGCAGCCCTGGAAGCTATCATGACTCCCACATCTGGTATGCCTCACAGCTGTATCGGTTATTTGCCGGGGGGGACATCCAAATGGTCACCTGGTGGGGGATGCTAGCTATGCACTGGAACCATGGATGATGACTCCCATCAGAAATGCACACACACCCATGCAGGAACACCATAATGAGGCACACGTACAAACCAGAATCATCATAGAGCGGGTGTTTAGGATGCTGAAATCACAGTTCTGATGCTTGGACATTTCTGGTGGAGCCTTGCAGTACTCTTCAGGAACATGTGGCCACATCTTCATAGTGTGTGCCTTGCTACATAATATAGTCCTGCGGAAACAGCTGCAGCAGGGACAGAATGGTGAAGGCCCTCACAACCCACCATCATTGTCAAGGGCCCCACAGGCACAGAGGTATTCAGACCATGAACACCCTGAGCCAGCCCCAGTAGGCAGACAGAGGCATGCCCAGTATGCCCATGCTTTGGCAAAGAGGGAACGTATAGCACATACACACACACTGACAGTGTAGGCACCTAGGGACTGACATCTTTCTCCACCTGCACACACAATAAAAATGGATGGCACACACACAAGACTACCTGTAAATTGTCATGTATAGGCAGTCTATTGTGTGCGTCCAACATAGGCAGCCCTCAACTATTGCACACACAACAGCCAGTGGCACAAGATAAGCCAACACCTGAACAGTAAACTAAGCTATCAGCATATGCAGATACTGTATGCATAGATTCATAGGTAGGTACTTGGTCAACTGCCAGAGGCCATTCATAAGGCCAGCCAAAATGTGTCAGCGTTTGCCACCCCATTGAGTCATTAACTGTCCCTCTGTGGAGCAGAGCCAATTACGTGATCCCTGGGGTGCATCTACTGTTCCCCATCCACCCTTCAAGGTTTCTCTTGCAGAGTGTTAGTGAGGGGCTCTGTAAAATGTAGTTAGGGATGTTGTTCCAAAGTATGGGGCGTGTCTGTGACAGGAAGCTGTCCCTCCAGCATCTTCCGGTTATTGTTGTGGCAAGGTCAGCTCACTACAGTGTGCGGCACACTGTGAAATGGATTCCCATAGGTGGAGCATATCCATCAAGCCAGAGTTCGACATGGCTGTGTTGGTCAGCGGAGATCATCTCTGGATAAACGAGATGCCACTGAGTAAAGCAGGAGTTTATTCAGTCCGGCTGCATAGGTCATGTGTTGGAGGCCAGTATTCCCCTTGGTGAGGTACATTCATGGACCCCCCAGCTGTTGGACATATCCTCTGAGATACATCCTACATGGATTATTATACTTTATGATGGGACTGATAAGTGATGAGTAAAGGGGCACTATAACCCCAGTATGTCTAGATGGGAATCCTTTAGTAGTTAGATGGCCTACAAAGAAGGATGTCCTAACTACTGTGGAGATATGATTGTCACAGGGGAGATCACTATCTACCTTAGTCTCCAGATACCCCATTACCTCATCTGTATTAAAGTGGCTGCCACTCATGTGTTAATATGTGGGTGCCAATTCCACAATGGAATGACCATGCAGTTAGTGGCACTTGGCTGGAGGCCATGCCATTGGCACCCTGTGACGTTCTCTGTGAGGCCCCCTGAGGGATGTCCATGTCAGCTGGACTATCAGTCATGGCTCCCAGTTTGCAGTCATTGCCAGACATGGTCTGCTGTAGTTCATCTGTGTTTGCCTGTACATCTGAGACATATATGCCAAACAGTAGGGCTCCCAGGACTGAGTCTTGTGGGACACCAGTTGTGACTGTTCAAGAGTTGGACCTGGAGACCGCTAGTCGTACCATGTGGGTTGTGTGTGTAAGCCCATTGGCAACCCAACCTGTGATGTATCGGTGAATGTACAGGCTGGTGTGTTTATCAATAATACCTGAGTGGGGCATGGTGTCAAAAGCCTTGGTGAGGTCCAGGTAGTATGTGTGAACCACCTCCCCTGTCATCTAACATCTTGGTGACTGTATGTAAGTCATCAAACAGGTACAGTAGGCATGAACTGCAGTCAACCAAGCTGACCTGGATTGGGTCACGTGCCGAAGGTTACCAATGTCATTGTTAATGAGTGCCATGAGGATGCGAACCATACCATTGCAGACCAGGCTAGTCATGTTATGGGGTGGTAGTTACCATGGTCAGTTGTGATTTCCCTGTGATGGAGTGGAATAACCGTTGCCATGCGCCATTGTATGGGCATGTAGCCTGTGGAGAGGCTGAGGTAGGAATGCATAATTAGGTGGGGGGCAGGTTGTCTTGTACAGTTAGCAAGATGCAGTCTGGGTCAACATCTGCCTCCATTGACGCTGTGTTCTGCTGTTAGAGAGGGCCATTTCCACCTGTGTGTCTCTGATGGTTGGGATACTGTACCTTTCGGGTAGTGTTGTGGGCTCTTTAGGGGGTGAAGTATGCACCGAATGTATCTGCAAGTATGTTGGCGATATCAGTAGGGTCAGCATATTTTGCGCTATATTTCACTGGCACAGTGCAAATTTGTGTGTCACCACGTGGATCCTTGACATAGCCAAAGAAAGCTTTGTGGTTATCTTTCAAATCCTTGTGTATTCACCTGATGATGTTAACCTTGGATGATGTCATGAGGGACCTACGTATCATACTAATAGTGGTCATGGATGTCTGCCCTTCGTGGGATTTGCTTTGTGTCTGGAACACTGTCCTACGTCTGTAGTATAGCCTGTTTATTGCAGAGGTCCACCAGACTGGTGTCCTTGTCTAGGAGGAGCGAGTCTTGGCTTACCAGTGATGGCATGATCCATACAACTGTGTAGGTGCTTATAGACTGCATTTATAAATCTGTCTGTATCTGGAGCAGTGTTTACCCTTAGTGTGGGGGCTGTGAAACCCACCATCCCTGTCACTAGTAGTGTAAATGTAGCTGTAGGAAAGGTATACACTGTGGTGTCCATGGGTGGGGGAGATGCTAGGGTGTGGAAACAGTGAATAGTTCATGGTCAGATCTAACCAGTGACTGGTTAACCTTCACTGTGGTGCACCTGTTGCCCATGTTGGTGATGACCACATCTAGTAGCTTCCACTCCACATTAGGGAGGTTACCACCTGATACAGGGCATATGAGGTGATACATTCCAGGAAGCGCTGGTCCCGGAAATGAGTACCGGAGTACGTTTCCCAGTTAATGGTATGGTAGTTGACATCGACCAATGCCAGGGTGTGTGTTAGGACTGTCGTGTTCTCCACTGTCTCCAGGTAGGTGGAGTGGAGGTCTTGGGTCATGGAGGGTGATCCGTAGCAGGCCACATTCCACATTGCTGTTGTGGCTGATGTTAGCTGCACATGGATGATCACAGAGATAGCATGCTGCCCCACTAACCTGGAGGTGTAGGTATCCCTGATGAATATGGATACAGCCCCTCCATGTCTGTCAGTCCATGTTCCGTAGATGATATGTGTGGTATGGGTTGTAGTCTGGTAGTACTGGTGTGCTCTCAGGAGCCTTAAGACAGATTGCAGTTAATGCACAGATATTGATGTTGTCCATCCTGAGGAGTGCTGTGAGTGCATGCATGTTGTGATCACAACCCCTGGTGTTGAGCAGCATAAACCACATTGAATCTGTTATTGTGCTCTTTATAGAGCTGGTATTCACCTTCATGACTCTCCTAAATAAGGCACCATGGGGGCGCCAATAGCCTTGACCAGTATTCCAAAGTGTAAGGCAGACACATAGGCCGGTATGGTATCATTGCCTGCATGTTCCCCATCTGTGCTTGTTTTTCATCTCCCCTGTAGGTAACCTAGTGGTAAGCAATCAAAAGCCCTAACCTTATACAAGTATTCTAGCTTCCAAGATAGGCATTTTGAGTGACTAAGTATCAGTGTTCTGTATGTTCGTGCTGTACTCAACTGTTTCCTGACTACATGGTGAGTTCACACTGTATATTGTGATCTGAAGGTCTATTTATTCACATATTATGGCTGTGATGGCCTGCATGTTAGAGGTGCACAGATAGCCTACTATATATCTACCCAAGGGCAATTAGAACTGTAGCAACAGTGTGTTGGCCTTCCCCGCACCATTGATGAAGTAAATGAGCCTCTGTCAAGCATAGCCAATGAAGCAATTCCAGGCAGAGTTGCAGGAAGCTGTTGAAGACTGGGGTTTTGGAGGGTGATAGCGGCATTTAGTAATCTAAAGAGGGCATGTTAATGTGACAATTCAACAACACTCAATTCCCCCAACAGGTCTTGCAGCTATCAAACTGGACAGGCTCCCCCACCCCCTGGCTGTATGGTTCTGGGACACATGATCCCAGGGGTGTATAGTCTGTTACCCATTCATACAACAAGGTTCCCTTGAAGTGTGTCAGTGAGGGGCTATGCCTAATGTAGTTAGGAATGTAATGTATTGTCTCACAGTACATTTGGTATATGTTGTTATGTCAAAAGTACGTGAAGCTCAGTGAGTTTGGGGGCTCCCGCCCTTTTCTTAGCCTAGTTTACACATAGAAATCATCTAAATAGGAAATAGGCGGAAGCAACGTTAATGTCAACAATGTAATGGTTACAGCATCTGCATAGTATCTGTGCATTCAAGGTTACAATCCCGATAAAGGCAGGGATGTTTATCATGTGCAAAAGTATACCTTAACCATAGCTTGCATATATAGTTAGTAATCATCTGTATAATAAACATTCGAATCACCCATATAAACCCATGTGTGCAGGAGAGTACAGACAACAGAGAATGTAATGTCATGACAGGACATACTGAGATGTTATGTCACTGTCAGGTATATACCCGGAGTAGTTAGCGGATGTGGCCGTGTTTGCGCTCACAGGTTATACATCACAACGTTTGTTTAACTGTGTTTAACCGCTGCTATAATGTCACACAAACACTGTTAAACATGCTTACAACTGCGCAAATGAGACTTACTCTGCAGTAAAAAACATTTGTAAAGCATCGCAGGTGTCAAACCCTGGACCATACACACTATAGTCATGGGATGTACCACTAAGCCATCCAAGGTGTACACATGTTTCATGGTCCTGAGACAACACCTTATACCATATTCATTTCACTGTAATGATCACAAATGGGACAGTGGCCTTGTGAACATATGTACAGTACATTGTAATGTACTGTAGTTTGTGAACTAACACATTCCAGTCTACAGATGTATTACTGTTACAAACTAATACGAAATATATATATATATATATATATATATATTTTTTTTTTTTACAGTTACAGCAATAGCCATGTATATAAGCATCTATGAACACACTTCGTGACACAGAAGCACTCCAAAGGAATTGGAGTGTACACAAAACACATTCAGCTCCGGTATCATAACAATTAATATTAACCTAAGTCACCATAGAAGGGGTGGTTGTTGTGTATGTGAAGATTGGGGTGGGGGAGGAATGATGGGTAATGCAATCATGCATCAAGGAGGGACTGGGTCGGATGTCCAATAAGTGAACTGGAGGGGCATACATGGAGTATGGGGACAATATAAAAAGGACACAAAGCAAGAACCATACCCCATTCATAATACACCCTGTCATGTCACATTGCAACACCTACTTTCACAAACATATGAACATTAACATGTATCAGACATATGTACACCAACTGATTGTCACATATGTTTTCAGTAGTGAGGAATGTCTGTAGTACAATGTATATTCTAAACACCATAACATTCGTGTTTATCTCAGATGCCTTAGTGGTAAGGTCAGTGACTGTGGTGTTCATGGTCCCGGGTGCAAGGGCTGTTAGGTTATTTTGAGGGCCAGAATAAGGGCTTTTGGATGCAGGTGGATTAAAGCACTCTTAAGCAGTTGTAAGCGGGTTTCCACGTGTTTGCGCAACAGTAAGTGGCGCTGCAACACGATAAACGAAGAAGCGCTTCACACATTTGACCTTTGCTTAACATCGCGCAGACCATGGGCAAACCTGCTCACAATCATGTAAATGTGCATTATTCACACTTTCACTACCAGTGACTACTCTGAGAGGTAAAATAATAACACTTTCCAGGAGTATAACCCGCAACCATGTACTCCATCCTCCGATTAACCTAACACTAAGCTACCTGGGATGTACATATCCCAGTTGTGTATGCAGACAGGTTAAAACACAAAAGGGAGGAATGTGTTGAAATAGGACAACCCACCATGTATCCAATTAAAGGTGTATGCTCATAAATAGATATATTTAGAGAGAGAGATACATAGAGACATGTTGATATATACAGATCTGCATATATATGTAGATATATAGATATGTTCGAAACATCTACACATCTATGGAGGTACAGATGAACGTATGCAATAATGTATATATCTATATACATATACACACATACACACACACACACACACACACATATATATATATATATATATATATATATATATATATATATATATATATATATATACACACATACATACATGTCTGTAGACAGCATCCGAAGTGGTCATATCTGAGTATAACATGGACCATAGCAATCACCCATTCCGCCCCCGCCAAACAATATGAACATAACATATGAAGAGTATATGCCAATACGCTATTACAAATATGTTCTATGGACACAGTCACCAACACAACTGCATTGACTGCAAATATCCATGACAGAATTACACAGACAGCTTTAATTTTGCAAATCTTTATTACATCCCGATGTATTGCCAAAAGGATTCAAGGACTAACAGTACCTGCATGCTATACAGGAAGCATTTAATAGTGCCTTAATGAATCAGCCTGCATTTATTATAGTATTAGTCCACTAAGGGATAGGTGTTCACATAAGGAAAGAACACCCACACACACATATAGACGTTCTATAAAAGGGGTTCCTACACACCTGCATGTGCTATGTACACCTACCAACATCTACCTCACAACCGAAATAATTACATCAATACATACTTTCATACCATAACCAATTATGCAACTGCTGTACAACATCTGCTGAAACCTTAACATACCTGGACACAGACACACTAACATGGCCCTATGTGAAATAGTTGCCGTTATACAATTGAGCAGCTGCTGATGTAACAGGGTTTGTATGACTTAATCCCGTTTCAGAGGGTTGAAAGGTTCATACACCAGGAAGTTTTACCAAGTACTGATTATTAGCACAGTATGATACACAGTAACACCAAACTAAATATGTCTGGTAAGCACAATGTAAGCCCTCTAACATTATATGCATAGCTATGCAGCCTTGAGCTGGTCAAACAACCTGGCCGGACTGACACATATGCAGAAGTATTAGGTACAGACAAAACCTGCACAAGTAGCAATGTTCAGAAATATAACAGCAGTACTCACATTTAGATCAACTCCTCTAGGCATTACACACAATATATTACTGTTCATCTCAATACAACTGTTGCAATGGATTCCAAACAAAACCTCCACGCTGTCTTCCTCACAAGGAAGGCAAAGGGACAACACCCAAGTGGAGTACTCAACTATACTCCATTGTAGCCACGGTATTGGCTAAGGCAGTAGCAGTGCAGCTGATGTGCATGTAATTAGCTACTTAGGAACACCAACTGGCCATCGGGATAGCACATGTTACTGATCTGTAACTATAAAAGGTTGCCTTGTCACACATTCAAACCATCTGTATCTACCTGTAGGACAGTACAAAACATGGATAGACGAACCAAAAATGAGTAGTACACTAGTTAATAACACCTCCGATTACTTAGATGGTATGTATAACATGTAGTATGTCTGTGTATGTAGTATCTGTACTGTAAGAATTACAGTGTAATCAGTGCATATAGTGGAAATAGCTATCGTGTAGCGATGTATTGTTGAGCAGTAGTAATGCTTGTAGTATTCTATGTGTGCACTGCTGTAGGTCACATGGCACACTCCACATAAACCACAAGGGATGCTATGGGCTTGGAACCCACCATTTCGCTTCCAGCCACTGTCAGTGTCAGGATTGGTCCAACAAGTATGTGCTATAACAGGGATAGTATATGTTGTTATATTGTAACAGTCGACATATGCATGGGTGTATAAGTAAGATGAACATGTTGAAGGTGGGCTTACCGTGCAAATGTGGTGTGCATTGTGGGATATTGTGCCAATAACTGTGCAATATACAGTATTCTAGGCAGATCTGTATTCTATTCTACATAGCAGTTCTGTTATGTTATGCAAACTGTAGTTATATCTATTGGCAATTACAATACTCAATGACAGGATACATAGCATTAGTATTCATCTGACAGGTTAGCAGCATGATAGCAAAGATAATTGGAAGAGCCAGGTTACTATCCATGCACATAACACATGTAATATCCACCTCTCTACTATTGTTTGCAAGCAATAACAGCTGTGCATGTATACATGTTATGCAAATGTGTAGTGACCCTTGTTACAGGGCTGGGCCAAATGGCTATGTGCACACCTACATAGAGTGGATATTGAGAGTACAGACACACTGGTTGAACTACCAGGTTTGTGTAGCCCAACCTAACAGCCGCCTGCACATACTGTATGTAAGGTAGTGCACAGTCCTGGCAATGAAACAGGTTGCACATCATCTTAAACTCCAGTGTAACATCTGCAGTAGGAGTGTAAGATGTAGGAGACAGCTGCCCATGTGTAATAGCTGCATCATGGGTGATGGCTCACACTATCTGATTATATCCTGATCATGTTGATAGTGGCATCAGAGCCTATTGATACATGACTCTGTATGGGGAGTGGGTGTCTGTGCCCAACAGAGCTCATGGTCCTGGTGGATATGTGAGTATATACCCAGAGAAGGAAACAGACCTGTAGACACATGCATCATCTGTAATCAACTAACAGGATGTGATGTGCTCCTCAGAGGAGTTTTGCTGCTAAGGGTAGCTACAATGTTTCCATAATAGCCAGTGTTGTCACGTCCATAACACAAATAATTACATGTGAGCATCACTGTCTAAAACATCTTCATAGGCAATATGTAAACTAAATGCAGTACTTGGTACTTGTAGTACTGACTGCTCATACAGGCATGTCCACCAGTCAGCTACTGGTGTTTTCTAATGTCAGCTTTGTATATGTGACCATCCTGGGGGAATGTAATCTCTATGCCATGTACACTGCCAGACCCACCTAACACCACGCCCCACACATTGTCTGGGATGCAGCTACAGGGGTAAGCTGGACGGCAGCCCAGTCTACAGCCATGACTGAACTGGACAGTCATGAGGTGTAGGTTAACACATGCAGCTCATCAACACAACCAACACATACCCTTACCAGAACACAGTAAGGACACCCACACACACTACCGGAAATCACACACATTCACAGACGCGTCTAAGTATCTGGCCAAACAAGTGACCCCCCAAGCAAGAAGAGACAGACACTGAAATACACAAACTGTATGACATAGTTTGCATAATTTTGCCACACCTCTGAACACATGATAGGAAATATGCCCAACAGTACTCATTTGTGAGTGCAAATTCTAGCACTATGTTGCACACCAACCTATATGAGGGCATACATACTGTCAGCTGCCTGTCTGACATGATTAGCCACATACTCATACACTCAGACCACCTTTTGATCTATACACATGGCTCTGGCATATTCCATGTTGTTGTGCAGGACCTGTGATGCAGTAGCCTGGACAGCATGGAAACACATGTAGGAACTGTCAGGTCTTGTAGGCCATGCAGGTATGTCCCAAGGCATGGGAAGCATTCTGCCATTGGCCAGAATGATACTGCAGTACAAGGACAAAAGGATTGCATTCCACAGTTGTCTAGTGTAGTGGTGCATGTCGCAGGGTATCCAGTATCTGTCGTCCTGGGATAACATGGTTGAAAGACCATGATGCTTTGCCAGACAGGGCCTGCACCTGTCACCCCTGGGAATCTGGATACAGCCTAGGGCTCATGCTTCCCCTATAATGCCTTCATCATGCACGGTTCAGGTGAGAGTCCACTGCTGTTACAGGGACAGCCAAGCAATACACTGCGGGTCTCGCTACACAATGATACATGTCAGAAACACTATACGGACACACATATGTCTATCCCTAACATGGAGAAAATATCTGTGCAGTGGCTGAGACATGTTTCAATGCTCCGGAGAGCACATCTGCATGACCATGTTATAACACATACCTCACCTTTTGCCCATTATCCTTTATTGGAACACATGGGCCATAGGTGTGTCCATATTCCTGAAGGATTTGTACACCCCCACGCTAATTGCACTTGCATAACATCAGATGCATTATGCTGAGCAACTACTTTCGTGCCACAGTGGAATTCAAAATGCACCTTGAGACAGATGACCCACCAGGTCACGTACTTCCCAACTGCCATAATGTGCTGTAATTAGGAAGATTAGGTCTGAGACAGAACCATACTATTGGCTACTCTCAACTATTCCATTATGAACTGTGAAGACTCCTCATGTACCAACACCTGCTCTCAATGCATGTTGGATTCCATTGACCCCATTGACCTGGATCACAGTAGTCCCACAAACAGGGCTAACAGTATGCTACACATAGTTAGTCTCCAGTGTCAATGTAATGTTCCCTAACAGCAGAGTGGTGAGTGCCATGGCACCCATGCAGATGGACAATGCATGTGCAAATGCTGAATACTACACAAATGAACCTTAAGCAGTCACATATGTGCAGTGATTGTCCATTGAAACAGAACCAGGAGTCAACCCAACACAAACAAGTAGGCAAACTGGTGGTACCATGCTTTAAACTGTACCACAGAAGGTACTAACTGTTGCAAGAGTGAACACACCTGCGTGTAGGTGATCCCTGGTCAGCCTCAGTAAGATGCAGATACACCATATGAAACCATGCAAAGCTACTGTGAAACCAATCAGCCACATATTATGAGGCCTAGCACAGAGCATTCTATAGCTGTGTCGTTAATCATAATGGCAACGACAAGACCTGCCATGCTGCACAGCACTATGGCGTGGGAAGTAATGCACCTACAGAAATAGCACCCGCTCATCCAGATAGGGTCTCGGAGAACCTAAACCCACTCCCATCTCCCCCCACCCCCAACAGGTACACTTAGTAATATATCCATGTACACTACAGTGCCCCTGTACCAACGACTATGCAGGTACAAACTGCACTCTCTAATGCCACATATACAGCTTTCATGGGACCTGTCAGCATCCCAGGGTGTATCCTACACAAATGTAAGAACATTCAGCTATCCACTTACTCATCATGTTCAATTATAGCTCCGTATCAGGCTGTGTACCCACTGAATGGTGCAACAGTTATCACACCCCACAAAGGGGAAGCCACCATTGATAATGGGACATACTGCACAACTACCCTGCTGAGTCTGATCTGTGCGGCCATGAACCGTGGTCAATATAATTGATGTACTTGGTACAGATGTAGATGATAGTAGGGTTTATTCACATTGCATATCATGACCTTGCCAGGTCGTAGGACACCATCACCCATACTGTGTTCCAGCTACACTCAGTAAACTAGGTGTATATACCTATGTCACAGGAGTGGTTGGCAACTGGACTGCTGGCAGAACCCACACTACAGAAGGTGTCTGATGAATACATGCACATCAAACCAGTGCCAGCCACAGTAATACAGGGGTCATTCTTGGTACTCCCCCTCTTTGGTATCTATACCACATAGACTAACACAGAAGGCATCAGCCTACTGATGTCTGCAAATGACTATGAACTAGGAGCAATAGTTAACTCATTGTGTGCTGCATTCAACATACAGAAGGGCCTTAGTGTGTCAGATGTGTGGTGTGTGATGTATGGCCACATTCTGACAGTTAAGTATTGCATTGTCATCCCCTGTGTTACAAACCCTGTACCCATTAACTACCACCTAGGCAGCGGTCAACATAATGGCAACTGTGTGTATGAGATGCACATCACCACAAAAGACAGGTAGTCGTATGTGGCACCCCTAATCATGACAAGGTGCCATCCAGGAATATAGGGATAACTGCTCAGCCATACTCAACATCCATGTGACCCATAATAGATCACATATTTCCTTTAAGGGTTATTGCCCATGTGTAGATGGCCTACACTGCCCTTTACAATCCCTAGCTGCACTATGTAGCATGCAGCCTACCCTGAATAAAGCCATGTCCAACCCAGAGGTGTTGGACATGCTACACATAACACATCCTGATCCCAAATAAACACATACGTCATGGACATCCACCTTTCTAGTACAAGGATCACAACATGCCTGACAGTCCCTGTCCCATACACTTAACATACTCTTGCCATACTATGCATCCCTGTCCAGTGAAGCTGTACATCACCCCTCTCTGTGACATGGTGTGATGACCACATGCCAAATATATTAGTAACCATGTGTATCAGTTCTGTGGCACTGCTTAAACTGGCCACTGAATATTACCTGTCTGTTGCATACAGCTAGGTAACCTGTCTGCCTAGGCTCATAAATGGCCCAGGGCATATAGCCTACCACATCACTATGACCATACATGCCATAGTTGATATCCAACCCTGCAAATACCATCAGGCTAGCTATTGTCCCTTGTGTTACACATGCGCAACACAGGCAATACATGGCAGGATGCTACACAACTGTACAGTGCCATGTAGATATATATGGCAAAACACATACATGCTTGCAAGACTGCAGGGTCACAGGTCATGTCCCTAATGGCTATGTATGGCTATAAATGTGGCATATACAGAGTATTAAGGTCAATTGCATTAATGTGAACACACCCAGGCATGTGCTGATAGGTAAAGACACGACTACAGGCAAACAGACATGCCCACGTCAAGACAACATCCACATGGTGTATTAGCAAATGTCATGACATGACACACAGATATATGGCAATAACATCACATCAGCAGTAGGTGTCAAATGTGTGTGACTTATACATGTCAGTGGTGTTAGTGTCATGTAGATCTACAAAGATGTATTTGTAAACTTATTAAATGTGATACACATGTATGTTCAGCTGTACTGCTGTAAATCTCTGTGAGTTACTGTGACCTGTCTCCATCGTTATGTCTTCCAGGTATGCCCTGTAGCCAACTGCCGCCATACAGCCGCTTGGAGGATAAGGTCCTCATCTCATACCTCCTTGACAACTACATGACGCTCTTCAGCCATGTGCCACAGGATGCACAGCAGTGGGATGCCCTGTGGGAGGAACTCTGCAGGAGGGTAAATGATGTTGGCAGTCACAATCGCACCTATCAGCAGGTGTGCCGACACTGCACTGACCAGATAAGACGGGCGAAACAGTGTCCTAATGCAATCACTAGGGAACAAGGTGCAACAGGTGGGGAGCCACTCAACCAGCCCCCACTCACACGTACTGAGGAGCTACTGGCCAACCTAGGGACACCTGCAGACCTCAATCCACAAGCATTGCCTGGTAAGTCACTACTGCACATAAAACACAACCATATATCACATAGTTACATGTGTTACTGTACAATATGTAATGTGACATCATATGCAAGGCATGTATGCACACATGACACATACTGTAGTCTGCTACTCTATGTATGCACAGATGTGCATACTTCATAGTATAGTGCATTGTACTGGCTTATGTGCTAACATAGACTTTGCACCCTGTAGCTGCCACACAGGTGTGGATAATGATCTTACTGCTGTGACACCCTTGTTTAGGTACCCCTGGCATTTTGCAGTGACAGCAGCCTGTGTCAGGTGAGATTGTTATTATTTACCAGACTTGATAATGCATGGAACATATTAATTGCATGCTATCTGCCATAACACACGTACACATAATGTATGGTGGTCCTGGTAATGGACACTGGTCAGACCTGCAATGCATCACACTGTTTACCTATGTGAAACAATTGTATACTATATGAAATACCTACACTAAACCTTCCAAACTGTCATTGCCAGATGTGTGGACAACAGCGAATACAATGGTGGAGGTGTGTTCCACTGTAGGGACAGGCACTACATATCAGCATTACACATGTTGGAAATACGAACAGTACTGTATAGAGAGCATATGTGTGCACACACACTAAATGTGTTGGAGCTGGAGTATGCCTGGCCCACAGGATACACCCTTGTAGATATACCCTTGCTATGAATGTCACACAATGTCATGTGCTATCAGACATGTCCATAACATGTGGTGGGCTGACTGCAACACTGCTCAACTATCCTGCAAAACATGTCTCACATCCCATACATACCACCCTTTGTCTGCATAACCCTGTCTTCAGTGGAGCGTATGATATCTATGGGTGTATGTCATATGGGGTAACAATGACATGTGAAATAAGATGGCCATCACAACCATTGGACTGCACATGTGTACACATGGCCATGGAGGATGGCCAGAGACATGAAGAAAAGCACACAGTAGAAGTGATGTACATGTGTGTACATCCTGTTGTACATTGGCTCGACACAATACAACTATGGCCTTTGTGTAATGGTGATATTGCAGATGTGAAACACTAAACATCATACAGGCCTGTGCACAGCTTGTGTAGGCATAACATGAAACCACCACATAACATGTCTTGAACATTTGGAGTGTGTCATGACATGGAAGCATTCACCTATACAGTATCCAAATACATACATGTGTTGCACAACATACACATACATCCACATCAAGCCACAGATACAGTAGATTCACTGTGCTGGTGTCAGACATCACTGTCATGCCTGCTCTTCATGTGTGTGAGGTACACGGCCTGTGGGACATAGAGAACTTGTAAGTTAGCCATGTGTGGGCATAGTTGGCAGGTATCAGTAATATGGTTGCAGATGTGCAGGGGTGTCATCCGTATACCCTTCTGTGACCTGTGTCACACATTCCACATTAGGGTTTATTGTGTATACACCTCGGTGACGTGGATCACATTTGTGAACATAGTCATGGCTATGAACTGTGTCAGTAGCTCACACTGTATAGCAATTGTGAAGCCACATGATGCCCTGCAATGGCTATGCATATCAGCTCAATGTGCAGTATGTCCCTGCATATTTGTAGGGTGGACAGTCAACATTGCATCAGCTGAAGGCCCATGTTAGTATAACACGTCCCTGCATTGGGACACCATTACCGTACTGTAGATTGGAAAGGACACCATTGTGTTACACATGTATGCATGTCATTCAACATGTCAGCAGAAGAAATGTCATACTACATGTGATTGGCAAGGTCATACGCCACACAGCAGGCTGGTGTACTGTAAACCTGTGCTGGTCTGTGGCACCATTGCAAAGTAGGGACAGCCATATCAAACATGTGTGTACAGCCACATGCACAATGTCTACACTCAGCTCAGGGATAGGCAGAATAATGTTGGACAGACATGCACTGCTTTGTGGGTGATATGCAAGCTAGGGCTCAGGCAAACATAGTATGCAGTCAACATTCCCTACTGCTCATGTCTTCACACATAGGGATGGTGGCCAACACAAAGCATCAGTGGCAGATGTACAAAGGTCAGCGATGGTTCGTTAACATGTGGTGTATGTTACACACACCATGGCAGTGCAGTGCAATGGTGCACAGTGCATGCATTATGTTGCAGGTATGGGGCATAGGCTACTAACACAAATGGTGCAATACAGGTATGTATGCTAATCACCACTATAATTATGTAAGGTGCATGCCATCTGCTATACCACATGCATGCGGTTGTGTGCAACTCAGGGATGTATGATGACTACCACTATAATTGCCTAAGCTGAAAATATAATTGTCTAAGCTGAATGCCATCTGCCATATCACCTGCATGTAGCGTGTGTGTCTGTGTGTGTCTGTGTGACTGTGTGTGTCTGTGTGTGTGTGTGTGTGTGTGTGTGTCTGTCTGTGTGTGTCTCTGTCTGTGTGTCTGTGTATGTCCATGTGTCTCTGTGTGTGCCTGTCGGTGTGTGTCTGTCTGTGTGTGTGTGTCTCTGTGTGCGTCTCTGTCTGTCTGTGTGTGTGTGTCTCTGTCTGTCTGTTTGTGTGTGTATCTCTGTCTGTGTGTGTCTGGTATAACTTGTAATGTACAGTTCTTGTCTTCCCCTCACAGGTGTTGATGTAGGTGCATTTCCCTCTTGTGGTCCACCTGATGTTAGTGTCACCACAGACTTTAGCAGTGATGATGATAATATGATTGAGGCACAGGCATGGTTGTCAAGGGCTGAATCTGTGCCATTGGTTGCCATTCCACCTGTCTCCCCCTCATCCTTCCACACAGTTCTCCTGCCTGTACATACCTCATCACCACCAGCCATAGAGGAAAGACAGTTGGCGGGTGGTAGCATGGAACAGGAAAGTGTGGTGACTATGCTCCCAGTCAACAGACTGGTGACGTCCCACACAGGCATGTGCCCAGTGCTACTCGTGGGAGGACCACTGGCCAACATGCCTCTGCGGGACCAAGCACATCAGCTGGAGTCACCAGATGCATGTTTTGGGTTGTAATAGAGGCACAGGCACGTGCTGAATGGCACAACAGAGATGGTCTGAGGCTTCAGATGGCTGCTGTCCATTCATTAACTGACAACATCCAGGCACTTGCAAATGCTCACCATCATCTTGCAGATGTTTTGAATAAATGATTGGGTGACATGGTGGGAGTCCTTGACCGTGGCATGTCAATCCTCGAGCATGGAATGTCTGTGCTGGAACATCTGGTGGGAGTGAGGCGTCAGGCACATGGACGTAGGCCAGCTACATCACCTGTTGAAGGTATACATGAACATGCTACTGCACATGCCCGCTCCCATAGCGGTGGTAGCAGCAGCAGTGCTGCTGGTGCTGTGCAGTCCAAACCAGGATGCAGCAGGGCACGTGCATGTGGTCCTGGACGGTCCCAACAGGGATACGATTCCAGTTGACATGTGTCATCAGACGGTACCAAATCTGGACCTCTGCCTGGTAGTGCCCATGCAGCCCCTGGCAGGTGCATGTCACATGGTCATGGCCAGAGACCGTGAACTGTGACACCTGCCTTGTACAGTCTGCAGCTGTCAATATTACCCAGCCTCATGCCAGACCTGTGTGCATGCATACACACACACTGGAAACAAATGTAGGGCACCTCAACACACACACGCATAACATCCACACACGCCCAATGATATCACAAGCCCTAACACACATGCATTATGTCATCCAATGGCACAGCCTAGGCCTCTGGCAAACATTATCACCCTGTGCATATGATGATGCCTGTGCCGCATCCCTGTCATCCCCACCATCGGTGCAGGGACATGTTCATAGGTCTGATGCACAGGGTGAACATGCTAGGTAGACAATTGTAGATTAATATTGTTGAGTAGTGTTGACAGGCAGCAGACATAACATATATTGCAGTTTTAGAATGCATTTTGTACGTTTGACAGCATGTATCATGTGTAACAACACTAACAGCATGTTGATCCTGACGGTCTGTATTCCTCTTTCAGGTGTATTTGTATGTGCTGGGGGATGTTGGTGTATGCGGGAGTCTCATATGTACATGTTGACTACCCACAGGTCAGTATGACAATACCTGCATGCACTTTGTAGTTACCACATCACAGTTATATTCTTCCATGTTTCAAATATGTTTACTGTTCTAATGATCTGAGAGCATGATAGCTGTGTAGTAAGCTACTGTGTTTAGAGCCATCACATCCATAGTGGGTGACATCACAGGTATAGTTACCTGGAGCGCAGAGAGGGTAAAAGTGTGGTATGCTGGATGACAAGGGTAAAGGCCAGTGGAAATAGTAGCATCTCATTGGGAAGCAGTAATACACACTGCCGTGACAGCATGCAAACACAGACACACCCACACACTCAGGGATTCCAGACACAGTATACACACACACACACACACACACACACACACACACACACACACACACACACACACACACACACACACACACACACACAGAAATACACACACAGTTGCCATGTCGGATGTCAACCCCTGCCTATGTGCATAGCATCATTATAGTACTACGCAATTGCAGGACGCGCCACAGAGATTACACATGTACAGGTAGTTTGAATGGCCTAAGATCGAGGACATAGACAGGAATACTACAGTGCAGTGAGTGTATGTTGGGAGGGGGGGTCCATCAGTAGGCTATGTAACAACAGGTCACACCCCAGGGTGTACATGTTAACAGGCGGTTAGTATGCCCGTCTACGATTGATGTTATCAAGCAGGGATGCTAGACTGCTTTGAGTGGATGGGGGGAGGGGGCATTAACATTCCACTATGGTAAAATACAGCCTCACTCCAGGAACTGGACAGCCCCACACACACACACACACACACACACACACACACACACACACACACACACACACTCACACACCGGCATTCACAAAGATATACACCTATGTCACACACATACAGACACTTTACATGTGTGTGGTTTAACCACCTGCCTATAGCTTTCTTTCTACACTTCACTCTGTACTGGTGTCACCAACAGTGTTCAGGAGAGTGATAACATGTGGGATGTATTCCCAACCATAAGTGACATATATGGACACACACCCACATGTGTCAGTACTGTGAATCAAACACATGGCTATCTCATGATAGGTACTACAACAGTACAGCACTATCACATCCAGTACAATGCTTACTGACTCTTTCCTATGAGAGCTGTGCTGATATATGCATAATATATGCACAGGGGAGTTATTACTGTTACAGGTGTCATGGGATTTGCCTTTGGTGTCACCCTTACAACATTCTACATGATGCATGATGTACTAAGACAACAGTCACCTTCAGACATCAGACACTGCACACACATGGAATCTACACAAACAGCAATACATGTACACATATGCGGTCTACATCAGTACGTGCACTAGCAGGTCAAGAGAATACATTCCCCATGCCATGTGTGAAACATAGCCGGGAAGTACACCATAATGGATGTTGTATTCATGTACTGGTAGGACACCACCACTTTCACTGAGTAGCCAAGTGTACATATAAGACAACAGCACATATCAGCATGACACACACAGCATTATTCCATGTTATGCTCCTACAAACTGTTACTTGACAGTGCCATGGTGAGGCCAGGGCACTGTAATGGTCAACAGTGAGCACATCATATTTGCCACACACACCTCATGTGTACTGGAAGAGTGCCAGCAATGTGATCTGTTAGAGCTAGGCAGTACACTCATTCAAGCATGTGTGAGGTCTGTGGCTTGTAAACATCTTACCCCAGCATGTACTGGCTATTGTGATACTAAGGCTAATGTCCAGACAGCACACAGCATGCATGGCTTGCAATTGTTGACATGAGGTATATGTAGGAGCTGTGGCCACACATGGCTGTACATGTCATGAACATATCACCTGTGACTACTCAGGAACATACAGTGCAGAGCTGGATTTCCCTGAGTTTGTCAATACAGGCATTGTGTAGGTCCTATGGTCCTGTTATTTGGGTATGTTTGTAGGCATTGCATTAGGTGGACATGTCTAAAGACATACATACCACATGGGGTGTTGTATGATATGATAGGTGTCATGGGTGACCAGTAGAGAGGGGATATTACCTCTGTCAACATAGATATCGAACCTTATGTACTGTTAGCATGCTATCTGCCATGTGCATGTGTGTAATGACTGTAGCCACCTGTATGTAGCAAGGTAAACGAAAGCTATGGTAATGTAATATATGTTGTATGAGTGTGGGATGTACATATCCAGGGCAGGTATGGTTAGGTCATATCCAATCATGAGGGTGTTGGCTACTGGTGTACAGCAACAGTCGACCTTGTTAATGCTGACAACATCCGAGGGACCCTGGTATGTGTACAACTGAGCAGGTTACAAACAGTGGTATTATTGCATTGCATAACACATTATCAGCTGTGTCTGTACATGGGTGCATTGCACAATTGATGTAGGTCTAGGTACATTCCACCAATCGAGAGTTATCTGGTGGTCTACCATACTATGTCATACCACATATGGATGTGTGTTGGTAGTCTGGGAACAAGGTGGTGGATGTATATGAGGATACAACCTAGAATGCAACATTTGCCACTGTCACCTGTACCTGACTCATCTGTGATGCATTATGTCAGAGTAGTGGTCCTTACATGTGAGTAGCCTTTATGAATATGTGTACACAACCACCTGGTATTTTCCATACCACTGTTATGGCCCACATGTCTGGATCTGACTTATATGGTGGTAGTGCAATTGTGCTCTACAGAGCCTTCAGTCAGGTGCTCCTCACTGCACAGATGTCTGTATTCCCCATTGTAGGTTCTACATTGAGCTAATGGATTACTAAAGCCATACATCTAGCACGGGTTAGCATAGGCATCTAATGCAATTGTCATGTAGGTGTCAGGGTGTTACTTCTGTGTGTAGGACGTTTGCCTTGGAATGTGGCTATATGGGTAAATGTGACTTAGGTATTATCCACACACACGTGTAACATGGATGCATTTGCTCTGTGTTGAAGGCTCATCGTTCGGTCATGACAGCCCAGAATAACAGACACTGGACAACCTCATAATAACAGCAGGACATTGGCTCATTGTTTTGGTCTAGCTTTTGCCACCCATACCATGACATCACTGAGCCTGGCATTAATGTGCTTGGTAGCAAATGCCCCATGTAAGGTGACGGACAGTGGCAGAACTTGTGTATATGACCAATGTGAGATATACTTAGGGTAGCAGTCCTGCTAATAATGACAACTACTACCACAGCCAGGAGAGGTCATCTTGTCACCTGCACCTCAGTACCATTACACAAGATGGCTCACACATTATGCTTGCACATGCCACTGTTCCACATATAATGCCACTGTCCACAACCTGCTATCAATGTATGCCTTTCATGGCAGCAAGATGTGTGACACATGCTGTAGGTAGCATCCACCTGTGTGACCTAGGTAACCTATTATCTGTCACGTCCACACATGCATGACTGTGTATATGTAACATATATATGTCAGTACTTCATGTACATGTATGCATGTGTATCACACAATACAGATACAGATATATCATTTACAGGCCACATACAGGTATCAGGTAGTAAACCAGTGCATATATACTGACAGGTAAGATGTACCTAACTGTAAACCTGTGTGTTTACAATAGGAGTCCATTACAGCATGTTCTGTACATGTAAGTGTTTGAGCATCCACACTGTGGCCTTCAGTGGTTAGAATCAGTGCATCCAACAAGCCTTTTAATACTAATTGTATGAGCATGCCCAGTATAACCTTGTGTAGTTGTAGTCATAGTGCATCCCAAACGGCCCTGTGCTACTAAGTGTATGGGCATGCCCACTGTAACCCTGTATAGCGATAGAAGTTGTCCATTCCGCAGATGGCCATACTCCAGTTCAGGTTCCTGTTGTGCTACAACTATACCTCTCAGGCCTACCTGCAGATGATGTGTCGTTTGTGCATACAGGTTGTAATGGACACTAACTTTAAACACACAGGTCTACAGCTATGTACTTCGGGACTGTCAGTCTCCCTGCTGTTGTCAATTGTAGAAGGGCAGTCAGACTGCCTTGGGATGTGTAATCTCTGTGGTGCATCTCGTAACTGCGTAGTATTATAATAGTGATCCTTAGATAGGCAAGAGTTCTGATCTCACCACTGGCAACTGTGTGCGTGTGTTTGTGTGTGTGACAGCAAATGTCTGAGTGTGTGTCAGCAAATGGCTAGGTGTGTTTGTGTGTGTCTCAGCAAATGCCTGAGTGTGTGTGTCAGCATAGGCTGAGTGTGGTTGTGTGTGTGCATTTGTGTCTGCATCCTGTCATGGCAGCGGGTTTTGCTGCATTCCAAAGAGATACCTCCTTTTGCACTGGCCTTTATCCTTGTCAACCACTATACCTCTCTCTTCTCCCCTACCCACTGCAAGTAATCGGTCCTGTGATGTCACAAAGCTCAGATGTGGAATCAGTAAGTGAAATTGTATGTGTTTTGTGACACATACCCCAACTGCATACCACTGTACTACTTACCTTTACATAGGCAAGACATGTATGCACAATACTGGCAAGTGTGTGCATGTATGTGTGTGTGACTACCCTGTAGCCAGGCTTACATATGTGTAATGTCTTTTAGCACATCATGGTAGCCATCTGTGGTGACCAGTGTCTACAAAGTATTACATAGTTAGGAATGGTAAAGAATACACAGTCAAGCATGACTACAGTTGAGTATGTTATTTCCCTGTGCCACTGTCGAGCAGTAACACAGAAGTGGTCGCTGGGGTGTAGGTCCATACCCATCATTCCCCAACCTAACTCCACAATCCCCAGGGTAGATTACATTAGCCATAATTCCCCACCACAAACTCCACATACACAACAACCATTCCTTCTCTGGTGAACTGCTTATGATTTAAATGTTATAACTCAAGAGATGCCTCTGTTTTGTGTACACATCAGTTCCTTTGGAACCCTTCTGTGTCACAAAGGGGGTACTGAAGTGTGTATATGCATATATATATATATATATATATATATATATATATGTATATGTGTGTGTGTGTGTGTGTGTATATACACATCCCGTAGGTGCATATATATATGTAGGTATGACAGTTGTACAGATGTAGACTTGTCTTTGTTGTTTCACAGAGTACAGTACATTCAAGGGTACTGTACATATGTACACAAAGGGACTGTCCCATTTGTTTTCAGTACTGTGGAATACCTGTAGTAGGATGTGCATTATAGACTCCATGCAACATGTGTCCAACCCAGATGGCTTAGTAGTACGTCCAGTGCCCTCAGTGTGCATGGTCCAGGGTTCGAGACCTGCAAGCCTTGTTGATACTGTCAATTAGGACTGCATATACACTTTTAAGCAGGTGTAATTGTGTTTTCGTGACAGTAAGCAGCAAGTACACGCAGGTAACAGACAAGTACAACCCACAGTACAAGTGGAATGCCCTTCTTTGGCAATCCTGCTGATGACACCCACCTACGTATACACCTCTGGGACTGCTGTAACCCAGTATTCTCTGTAGCGTGTGCTGTAACTGCGTATTGCTGTAGTGTGATAAACTAGTTAGGTAGGGGTCCTATTCCAAGGGAGACCAACTGTGTGTGTGTCTCTACCTGCCTGAGACAGGAACAATGCTTTTTAGAGTATGCACACTCTTTATGACTCACATGATCACCTTTGGCAATCCTGCTGATATCACCCACCTAGGAATACACCTCTAGGACCACTGTAACCCTGTATTCTCTGTAGCATGTGCTGTAACTGCTTATTGCTGTAGTGTGATAAACTAGTTGGGTAGGGGTTCTATTCCATGACAGACTAACTGTGTGTGTGTGTGTCTCTGTCTGCCTGAGACAGGAACAATGCTTTTTAGAGTATGCACCCTCTTTACAATTCACATGACCACCTTTGGCAATCCTGCTGATGTCACCCACCTAGACATACACCTCTGGGACTGCTGTAACCTAATAATCTCCGTAGCGCATGCTGTAACTGCGTAATGTTGTAGTGTGATACACCAGTTAGGTGGGGTTCTATTCCAGGACATGGCAGGTGTGTGTGTTTGATTGTCAGAGCCTGTGTGGAGGTGGCTGTGAGTGTCTAACCACTGGACATGTTGGGGAGTGGATTTTGTAGTTTTCCTATATGGTGTCCATCTTATATGTCACAATTTCCACCTCACGAGGAGTACAGATGTCAGTCAGCTAAGGGACTGTGTTGGCAAGCCATACCCCTACATCTGGCAAAAGGCCTGGTGAACAAAGTGTGCAACCCTACTATTATCCGGAATACGTCCTGAACCTATGTGTCGTACACAAACACACTTGCCTAGAATATCCCGCTATGTTGCTAGTACCTTGCACATTGATGACAGATAGTAGACATGGTGTGATTGCAGAGGGCTGCAGAGGGTATGGCATCCTGTACAGCAGTACAATAGGCACATAATTGCGGACAATGTGCCTTCACTATGTTCCCCACTGGATGCCTGCAACATATGTGGTGCCATCAAATGTGATCCACAGAGGCCATACAATGCCTTACACATGTGCCCTGTATGGACGGATAACACTGACACCAGGGAATACCTGTATCATGCTATCAATGCAGGTGCAGGGTCAATCTTCTGACTATAAGCAGGTTCTGCCACACCAGGCCAGTATTGGCATATCGGAGGATAACAGTCTGTGTACACAACATGTGCCAGCCAAATCAGGTACACCTGTACATGTCACTGTACATTATTGTGGGACATGCACATCCCAGGCAATGTCCATGTCAAGGACTATCAAACACAGACATGGCATGCATTGCAAAGTTATGGCCATACACAATGGTAACCAGGATATCAGGACAGTTCATACAATACCCATCTGTGTGGGACATTGCAGACACTACACCCCTGTACCACACTGCACACCATTGTCGGGTGGCGTGATGCCAAGGATTACCCCTCACCCAGCCTTGTACAGCCATCTTGCACAGCCAACCACTGCACACCCATGAAGCAATGCACACATGCATGTCAGTACTAGTGCCTTGTGTCTGCGTGGGGTTATGATGCTCCTAACCACAGTCACTCCCAGTATAACTCCCATTGGCATACCGACAGATGTCAAACACATTCACATGCCCTAGCCCATAGAACCTCCGGATATCCCCTGTGGTGCATGTAGTACCTCTGCATTACTGCAGTGTGGCAAACTAAGTGGTTTGGGAGTGTATATGTGGGCCTGGCAAAGAGTGTCAATGTGAGTCCATTAGAGAGTGTGACTGTGTTGACAATGATGTCCATTCATGTGGACAGCCATGTATGCTACACCTAATGTCTGTCTACTATATCTCCGTTGCAGATGTCACACACCAACACACATATATGTTCTTATGGCACACCATGTCTGCTTTGTGGCACATGGAGTAACTGCATGCACTTGTAATAGTAATAACTAGTCAGTCAGGGGGTTGAACCCCAGTACTGGTAGGTGTGTAACAGACATTGCTTAGGTTTTAGTCTCCAAGCCCTTCTCTAATGTACTTTGCCTCTGTCTGTCCTTCCCACACACCTGCTCAGCAGCAGCTTGTTTATTGTAAGTGATGGTCACATTCGGGTGATGGCCTCTGCACCTATTGCAGTCCTCCTCTAGCTGATTGCATGTGGAACAGCTGCGATGATGTTCCCATAGCCATTCGCATGAAGAACATAGTACAATATCTAGGAGCATCATGTTGGTGTTTGCCCATGATAGTCACTGTCTGGTGTTTGGTAAACGGCGTCACAGATGATATCTAGATGCTCCTCAAACTACATATACAGTGGGAAATAGCCTAAAGACAGGAGGGTGATGAGCCAGACATGACTACAGCATGTAAGTGTAGCTATGCTTCATTGAGACAACAGCCTGTTTAACAAGATGTGTATGGTAATGGCTATTCTGCATGTTTTAAAACTGACAAGACAGTGCTCTGTTTGTGAGGGACCCCGATCTGTAGGGCCATCCGGTGACTGATCAGTGTGTGGAACCATTTGTTTCCTGTGTTACTCACTGAACACACATCTGTGAACAGCAGGAGCACAGTGTGAGGACTGCAGCCAGTACATGGTGATAGTGATGAGTTACTGCCATCACATCCCTGACTGGACATATGTCACATGAAACAGTTGTATGGCAGACACTGTCTGGGGTTCTCAGTGACATGCCAATAATGGGCCACTGTTCATAGCTGCTGTCACAAGTCTTCTACACGTTGTGCAGATGTCATGCAGTATATATGCATGTGTTGTGCTCTCTCTGCAACTGTATACCATCTGTTGTGTTGGGTTGATGGTCATATCTATGCATGCTGTTGTAATTAATCCTGAATGCTGTTGGCTATTACTAAGCCATATCTGTGTTTAAACTGCAACACCATAGGCTGTATGGGTTTGGAGGTCCCGCCAGAACCTCCTGCCCCACTTCAGCTGGCCATGGCACTGGGCACCAGCACATCTGGGCCCAGCCTTGGACCTCCACCTCTGTTGTCTCTGTACCACCTTCTGGTGGTACCACCACTGAGGATGGGGCTTGTCCCCTCTGGGAGCAGGTCCAGACAGGGATGTGTCCGCTGTCGTACAGTCCCGGGCATGGTGTGTAGGGGGCTCAATAAGGGGTTTTGAGGCCAGATACGCCAGCTCAAGGGCAGAGTGTCACTTTTACAGGGTGAGGCTGCCCCTTCTAGACAGCCCCCAGCACTGCCACCTTTGCAGCTGTTTTGGTGCAGTGGTTGCTGCCCATGGCTGGGGCCCTCCGTCCCACTGTTTCCATCTGGGGGCTCATGGGCTTGTGAATGCTGAACACCCCTCCCTGTCTGATGTGTATCCCCCCGCGTGTCATCTACCGATCCTGTATGCTGTCTTGTCTGTCATCCTACCCTACCTATCCTCCACGAGCATACCTACTCTCCTTCCCCCACATCCCACTCTCACCCTACGGAAGTAGAAGGCCAGTCGGTTCCTAGAACAACATTTGCCCCATACATAGCTGTCCATTTCACACACGTGTCCACTGGACACATGTAACCCTTTTAATATGCGTCACAACATACTCCAGTTGTCTTTACCCCTGTCTCTCAGGCGCACGATCCTAGTATGCACATGACTCCTAAATGTTCCAGGTACGCATGATGTGGATGACCCCATTGTGCACACAATGCTACCAGTCCCTCTATGGTTACCCCATGTACTGTTATTATGATGATGATTTTGCACACAGCACCTTGCAGGAGTACTGTTCTTACATAATGACTGGACAGAAACTGTTTTGTTAATGTAAATAACATGCACATTGTGATGTATATTGCCAATGTACAAATGTTTGCATGTATGACTGACACATGTCTGTCTGAGGGAGTCTTGACATTACGTAAGACGACAGCACTACATAATACAGGCGATGCTGGTATTTCCCTTTTCATTCCTTTGTAATGCTTTGTTGTCTCCTGGGATGTTCCTGATCTATCTATATATATATGTATGTATCTATATGCTGGCCATAAACACTCACACATACATCTACATGATGGAATACATTTCTTATACTGTTGAATGACTGTGCTGGATGATATGTTTGTGATAAGGTCCAATGTCTGTATATCTGCCATGGCTTAGTGGTAAATCACAATAGCTGTGTGTGCAGGGTCCTGGTTTCGAGCCTTGCAGAGAGTGTTTATTTTGTTGCTGGCCAGAACAAGGCCATTGGATACGGTATGATTAAGGCACATTAAAGCAGTTGTGAGCGGGTGTGCATGGGTTTTCGTGGTGCTAAGCAATGCTAACCTCTGGTTACAGTTTCTTACACTCAGTTAGTCTCTACATTGCTTTACCAGTGTAATACTCGCATACTGGCGGCCAAACAGGCTTACACCCACTTGCTCCCGCACTTGCAACTGCACTGCATTTGGTGTTTGCATCTGCCACTCACGCCCCTGCGTGGGAGTGAGGACTACGATATTACCTTGTGATGCTCATTACATCGGATTACATGCCTACAGTATCGGGAATGGCTGCCCATTAGGCGACAGTATGCCATTCGACTGTACGGAATCCACGGCCTGTCCAGAGTTTGATTCATATCATTGGTGTGTTCCTCTTACAATCTGCACCCATCTAGCTAATACATGGGAACTAAGACTCTTCAGTATAAACAAGTAATTGGGTTTTGGAACCCACATCCTTCAGCCGAGTCATGCTACTGCATACCTAATATTCTATCATCTTTCTAAGGTTGTCAGTGGAATATGTACTTTCTGTCACTATCAGACCTTTCATACGATTGGGGAAATATACAAACTGAATCAGGGACACGGCATAACAACATCAGGGACATATTTAAATTATTGGTGCTATTAACCTGACACATTCACAGTCTCAGAACATATGAATTCATACACATTTTCTGAGGTAAATGATGTTTATAACTCTTAATTGTTGTCGTTATTCATTACATGTAATTCACCACCTTTCCTCTATATTTCACAAGTTTTAGGAGCGATTACGTGGGGCAGAGTTAGAAACCAAGTCGAAATCCAGGACGTCTCTGGAAATCGGGGACAGTTCAGAGGTACAGTCCCTATTTGTTTCCCCAAGGGTTTATGTCCTGTCCAGTAAATGTGCTATTAGGGGTTGATAGGTATGGGCGTCAGCTATGCCCATTTCGGAATATTACTTACATCCCCGAGGCAGTCCTAATACGACTTTGCCAGCCAACACCTGCATGCCTAGGCCCATAATTGCATACTCATAGTTCCCTCACCTGCCACTCCTCTACAGCACTCATCCTTACTGTGGGTGCAGGTGGGTTATAAACACACCACTACACACTGCCCACTCTCCCCGTGTCGGGACACATTTCGTATGTTGTGTACTTGTCTGTGTACATCTACAGGCTGGTTTGATAAGTCATTACCAGGACTGCCTCCGATCATTAATTTTTGGTGTCCCACAAGGGACATCGATGTCTATGTTTCAGGATTAGACCTGGCAGGTCTCTCCCACTGGTAGTATCCTGCCAGTGGTCTGGGAAGCAGTGGTGCGTTTACCTTTATTGTGTGTCTGTATGTCTCACTGGCCTAGCTGGGGGGGTGGGGGGGTTGATGCTACATGTTACACGTTTGTTTATTGAACCCCTCACCCCCATATGCATGGCCTGTGAACATATGTTACTTGTAACTGCTGTATCATATCCTAGCTATATACATGTGTATATTTACAGTCACATATATATATTTATGTACAATATTATATACAGATATATCTGTATATGTATGCATACATGTATATTTATATTTTGCTGTATATATATATATATATATATATATATATATATATATATATATATCACAACATATGGGTCTATGGGTGTCTGCATATGTATATATATGTGGGTATGCATCTGTATTCTGTCTCTGTATGTATACATTTGTAGTACGGAGAGGCTTATCTCTATGTCGCTATGGGTAGACATACACACACATACCTCTACATATATACATCTACATCTGGTTATTCTGTTCCTTGCCATATAGATTGCACTTTGCTGCAGTGGGATTCGTAGTCAGTGTGACCACTCATTGGGTGACGCCTCTGTCCAATGAACACATTCGTTTACATCCCTAGGGCTGTCCATATAAGCCCACATCAGCCAACACCTGCACACCTAGACCCATAAGTGCTTACCCATAGTTCCCCCACCCACGCCTCCTCAACAGCACCCATCCTTACTCTGGATCCTGATCTGTTCTGGACTCACCACTACACACTGCCCAATCTCCACTTCACGGGACCCATTTCATACAATTGTCTCGGCCAATGGGTCATCAAGGTTTCCCACCCTTGTATTCCGAGTCTGTATACACTGCGGCCAAAATGGCCGGTCTATCACCTTCTTTTGGTCTTGGCAATTTTTGGGGTGTCCAGCAAGGGACGCCCCAGTCTGTGTTCCAAGATTAGAATTCATGGGTGCACTGTGTACCCCCCCGGTTGTATCCTGCCTGTGGTCTGGGGAGCAGTGGACTCTTTACATTGTTTGCGTGTATGTTTCCTGTGTCCGGCTGAGGGGGGTGGAAGGGCATGCTACGTGTTTCATGTTTCTTGCTTGGGCTCCTCACTTCCATTGGCATAACCTGTGAACATATGTCATTTTTGTGTGCTGTTTCCTATCATAGCTGCATATCTGTGTATATCTATGCACACACACACACACACACACACACACACACACACACATATATATATATATATATATATATATATATATATATATATATATATATATATATATATATTTATATATATACTTATATGTCTGCAACCATATATATATATATATATATATATATATATATATATATATATATATATATATATGGGTCTACCTGACAACACCGATGCACTACAACACCGACAACGAAATCACCGACACCACATAACAGAAAGTTCACAAACACGAAACCTCACATGCCCGACACACCACAATCCCGACAATCAACAAACAAAACAAATCTCCTGTCCAAAAAGCACACACACAACACAAGCACACCAAAATCCTTACAAACCCACACTAAACCTTACATGCACAACTATCTATAACCTTAACCCAAACCCTAACCCTAAGATCCATCACTATCGCACACTCACCTAACCTGCGCCCTAACCCTAACTCACTTAACCCGCCCCTAACCCTAAAGACTGTCACTATCACACACTCACCTAACCCGCGCCCTAACCCTAACTCACTTAACCCACCCCTATCCCTAGAGTCCATCAATATCGCACACTTACCTTAATCGCACCCTAACCCTAACGTCCGTCACTACCGCATACTTACACAGCCTTTTCACATGTCGGTGTTCTCAGCGTCGGGGTTTT
Organism: Protopterus annectens; assembly: GCF_019279795.1. Classification (NCBI taxonomy): domain Eukaryota; kingdom Metazoa; phylum Chordata; order Ceratodontiformes; family Protopteridae; genus Protopterus; species Protopterus annectens. Next base: position 255,764,219 of record NC_056746.1, on the reverse strand, counting down.
CATCCGTCGGTCATCTCAGTTTTCGATCTTCTAGTGTCGGTGTTCTCATCGTCGGCGTTGTCAGCTTTCGGCATTGTCAGGTAGACCCATATATATATATATATATATATATATATATATATATATATATATATATATATATATATATATGTCTATACATATATGTATTTATATATATATATATATATATATATATATATATATATATGTGTGTGTGTGTGTGTGTGTGTGTATGTAAAGCAATACATACCCCGCACAAACACACTTACACATGCATACTGGTGTTTATATATGCTTGACCTGCTTACTAGTGCCTTATTCGTTATGACACTGACACTTCACTCCAGTTATCTTTTAATTAATATTTTGTAGGTTATACAGCGGACAGATGTCGCAATATGTTCATGTACGGATTACCGATGGCAATTGGTATGTGATACAGTGGGAGTCAGTACGGGAATGTCTGTTTGTTAGGGGGTTGCTCTAACCAATGCACTATTGCTGTGCTGCTTCATTTGCATATATACCCATATACCTATGGCTTCTGGTTCCCCAAACACACACCTTAATGCCTCCCTAACACTGCTGTCATCCATTCTGCAGTCGGATTTGCGGTGTATCCACACCACTACACATTGGCCACTCCCTATTCATATAGACCCATCCCATCAGTTGACTCACTCCACGTATCCTCAGAACTTCCAAACGTTTAGTCCACAAACATTGGTGATGTGAGCGACCAAAAGAATACTATTCACAATTTTGGGTTGTCCCATATGGGACACGCATGTGTTTATGTCAAGAATAGACTCTATACTTCATTACATCCTTACTCCCATTAACATGACACTACAATTAATTAATATGTATGACTATGTGGTAATGCACACATTACACATGAGAGCCTAATTATGTACGTGTTCAGCATATTTCTTTTACAAATAGACCGGTTTAGTAATTGGCATTGCCATAGCAGGCATGTTACAGGAATGATTCCATGTGTGGGGAAGTCCTCACATTTGATTATTGTCAGCACAGCAGCTCTGACTTTGGACATTGTACACACTTCTGCATTTAAGCAGTTTTGTCCCATCCCTCTTCTGCACAGCCTATTATTCTATCTACTGTCGAGGTTTGTAAGTGCACATTCATGTTATTTATGTCTGCAAATGGAATGCATGTGTTACAGAGAATGTACTTCTACTTATTGATGTTTGCATGTGTGTATGCATAAATACCTATAACGAACTCGCTGACCTCCACATGTGCTATTGCTGGGCTTGAACCGTGAATGCCTGTTTGTTAGGCGGATGCTCTAAACACTACACTATTGACACGTTGATTCCGCATGTTTTTCTCTATTTGAATGAATATGATGTGTAAGCTACGCTCGGTGGAGGGCAGCGACGCACAGACATGCTGCGCTTTGCTTACACCTTCGATATTGCAGCATTCGAATGTATAATAGGGACACAGGGACAGGGAATCTAATTGTGAAAGTTCTAGGGACAGGGCTCATCATTCTACTACGTTCTTGTGTGTTTACTATTTCGAGTGTATTTCACTGTTGGTGGACACTCTTGTATGCTTAGCATACATTTCGGTATCCACGGATACTGAATTACTGACTTACTATTAGGGGCTGGCTCTACTAGTAGGCATAGTAGGTTTTGCAAGTGTCGGGGCATGTTTACGCCTCCGTTGAGCACTTGTACATGCTCCCTGCATTCGCACACATTTCCTGTGCACGTTGAGGTTGTGGCAGCGCTCCCTCATACATATTCATATGGCGCTGCTGCGCCGTCTGTAGTGCGGTCGCTCGGCACAAGGCTAAAACCATCCTTGCGCCGAGCTTCTTGAATCCCTGGGGGTGTCTTTGTGTTTTTAAGTGACATTACTTATTTATTTATTTATTTATTTATTTTACATTTGTTGACCAGGATAGTCCGACTGGATACCTGTCCATTTTCAGCGGAGGCCCGGGGAGAAAAGCTCCATACATACATACAGAAAAACTGTTACACTGAACAAGTTAAAACATTGTTACAAATACAATATATAGGATAAAAGTTATTCATTCTGTCATATATAAATCTGATTTGTTATAGAGTAACAATTAGGAAGCAATGTAGGGGTGGCCAAAAGGCCTCTTCAGCACATGTTTATATTGCCAGAGTTAGTCAGGATTAGAGCAAGGACATAGCCATTGCCTTTTAAAGTACTGTTTTAGATTTATGTTTGAATTGGGTTAGAACAGGTTCTGACGTAAGCTCAGCAGGAAGTGAGTTCCATAGTTTGCCAATAGAGTTGGCATATAGAGAGTCTCCAGATGAGTTGTTGCTTTTGAGAGTTTGGACTAATAATTGTTGGATGATGAAGTGTCTTGAGGATGCTGTAAGGAGTGATAATTTTTGTAAGTCCAAGTGTGTTTTCAGGTTGGTAAATAATTTTATGTTCTACAATAAGCTGATTGTACTGAAGTTGGATAGGCAATTCTAGCCACCCTAGATTCTTTAGGTTCAGACAGTGGTGTGTTCTGTATGCTACTCCAGTGGCAAATCTAGCAATATGATTAAAGCAGCTAGAGAGTTTATTAAGGTCAGACTTACTCAAGTTCGTGAAGAGAGGGGATGCATAAAGAAGGGTGGAAAGTAGATGTGTATGGGCAATTACCGTTCTATCTAGTGGAGTGAGGAAAGGTTTGATCTTGTACAATGAGCCAAGTTTTTTATTGACTTTTTTAATAGTTTGATTAGTTTAGTTTAATAGAGGGCAGAATAAAGCTTATTGTTGTTTCGGTTTTGATTAATAACATTGGAGAAGGAGAGGGGGGCCGTGGTTGTACTGTGAAATGGTCTGAAACCATGCTGTGATTTAGCCAGGAGATTGTGCTGAATGAGATGGCTCAGGAGTTGTTTATGGATGCACTTCTCCAATAATTTTAGCCAGGGGTGACAAAATAGCTATAGGTATGTAATTTGACAGTTCAGTGGAACTGCCCCCTTTGTGGAGTAGAATAACATGCAATGTCTTCCAGATGGAGGGATAGTGGCTTCTGATATAGTTCTGTTGATCAGGATAGAGATCGGGTATGCTATGGCATCTGCAGCTTTTTGCAGATACTCAGCTGGGAGGAGATCCGCTGCAAGGGTGGCAGGCTTTAGTTTCTTGATTAAGGCATGGATAAGTGATGTGGAAACTGGTTGAAAGTTAAAGGGGAGTTGAGAACTAGGTGTGGTGGTGTTAGGACTTAGGCAATTGGGAGATAGTTGGTTAGTTAGTGACTGGATAGTTTCTGTGAAGAAACTATTAAAGGAACTGGAAACGTCTTCAGAAGGTTTTTGGATGGTAGCCAAGGGGGTAGGAGTTGTGCATTGCCCTGGGTGAATAAGTTTATTTATGCCTGCCCAAAACTTTTGCGGATTGTTTTAATGCTTCTGTTGTAAATGGCAGTAAAAGTTTTTTTTTTATCTAGGGTCGTAGATTTTTTAGTGCTGTTCCTTAGTTGTCTAAATCTAAGTTGATCTAAGGGGGATTTTGTGGTACACCAAGTGGTTCAAGCTTTGTTTCTAAGTAAGATCATCTGTCTGGTTCCTTTTGAAAGCCATGGAGCAACTTTTGATTTAGTTCTTATAGAACGTGCAGGGGCATGGGTATCAAGGATGGTGCATGGGTATCAAGGATGGTGCATGGGTATCAAGGATGGCTAGGAATCTGGTGCTGAAATATAATACAGCTTCTTCAAGTGGTAGATGTTTTAGGGCTGCCCAATTACATGCTTTGAGTTCATTTTCAAATTAGCTGGGTTAAAATTTTTGTTGTTTCTAATTACTTGCACTATACTAAGGGAAAATATGTGGGGAGGAAGTGAACTGCAGAATGAAAGAAACAACAAATTTAAAACCAGATGATGACCAGAATTCCCACGTACTTTGCTGACCTTCTTAGTTGTTGAATGAGTCAGAGATTTTACTTAATAATTATTTTTACCTTCACACCCCTTAAGAATTACCTTACATCTGCCCTAAGCATTCCTTAATTCCATTAAAGTTTTAACCCAACTACTGCTTCAAAAAGTCTGTTTATTTCACATTTAGACTTTTCTGTGAAATAATACTTCATTGTGACACACTGAGCCATTCACTTTAACAATTCAAACTATTTGTTGTTTTCATACTCTGTATCTTCTTACCTGAAAGGTGGTTGTCAACTTGGACACTTTGTACTCCCTTAATAGAGTTAACATTTCTATCCATGTTCCCTCTTGCCTTCTTTCATCAGAACATTATATAATAAGTCTTCTAATAACTGTTTATATGGCTTATGCTGCAGGTTCACAGGTTCATAGGTTGGTACTAGGCTATCAGCCCTAGGGCCTATACAAGCCTAGCCATAACAATTCCCTGGCTATTTCTTCCCACACTATTTACTTCCCTGGACCCCTGTCTGCCCTGACTGACGTGATCCCCGAGGTGAATTTCCTTTCTCCCATCCAATCGTCAAGGTTCCTTTTGAAGAGGACCAAAGAGGCACTCTGCTTGACATGTATGGGCAATCTATTCCAGAGTCTGGGGAGTCTCTGGGTCAGGAACCTATCCCTCCAGCATGTTTTGTTTATTGTGATGACAAGGTTTAGATCCCTGGAACGTGTGGCTCTGAGGGATTGGGATTTCTTTAAGTGTAGCATGTCCAACAGCTCTGGGTTTGACATGGCCTTGTATGTTAAGCAAAGATCACCTCTGAGTAGACGATATGCGACAGAGTATAACTGGAGTTTTTTAAGGCGGTCAGCATAGGGCATCTGCTTTAGGCTTGTGATTCTTTTAGTGAGGTATTTCTGTGGCCTTTCCAGTTGTTGCAGATGTCTTGAGAGGTACATACCAAACAGGGCATTGTATTCTATAATGGGTCTAATGAGGGATGAGTACAGTGGGACAATGACCTCCTTTTTTCTGGATGAAAAGCCCTTAGTGATGAGGTGTGCCACATAGAAGGATTTCCTGACTGTTGTGGCGATGTGGTTATCGAAGGTGAGACCACTGTCCACCTGTGTCCCTAAGTCTCTTATCAAACTTTCGGTGTTTAGTGTACTGCCACCTAGAATGATTAAATCAATTTATTTGTTAACAAGTAGGTAAATCATTCCTTTGCTTACTCTTGCCATTTATATTTATAGACAGTTGAGAGTAGGCAGTTAACTAATATGTTTTGAGTAGAAACTGGAGTGCCCAGAAAAAATCCACTCAGGCTTGATAAACAACAGAAGCTACACAGCCAATAAAATGAGGTCAAGAGTGTTATTCGGAGTGGTGAAGCAGAAACCTTAAACTCTGAAACAGTATTCCACTAAGACCATGTTCTATCCTTGTTGTCCTCCTATTCAGTCTGTGTCACTAGAATGATCACATCCACAGAACACACCGTTACTATGTACAGAACATAAGCCATCGTCTTGATTTTCATCTTGTCTGTTTTGTCCTTTGAATCTCAGTATCAGAATTGTCTTCCTTGCTGCTCTGTCATAGTGCCTGCTTAGCTGACAATCACCTGATATGATTAATTTCAAGTCTCCCCCCTCAGTTTTATTTTATTTAAACAAATGCTATATTTCAATGATCAAAAACAATACATTACAAACTATGTATACAGTAATACCATACATTATTTATAACAATGGCTGGTAAGATGATCATAACATTAAACAATTAAACATTTCAAGATAAGAAAATAAGCATTGACACTATCTGAGAGATACTAAGCATTCCAAACAGGGGGTCATAAGGTCAAACAGATGTTAAATAACCTAAGGAGCATTCTGTATAAACCAAAAAGTATCCTATCATAATGTTTTATGACTATAACATTTGACATAGCCTCTCTTAGACTCATAGCTGGCTTTAAGCACTAGTAAACCCTGTGGTCGCTGGGGGACCCTAGGTTCGGGAGCCCCCAACTGCAACAGCAAGTTATCTTAACATTTTGTAACATGTCCGTCAAACCAGCAAGAGCTTGTAGAACAATGTTGTGTACTCAGTAAACAACGTGGGTAACAATAACTCTTATTTATATCTCTTTTAAAATTCAAAGATATCTCTGGTTATAGTAAGAGTGGTTTTACCACTGACATAATGTCCTGGCTTAGTTACATTCTGCTGGTGAACATTCTCTCCACTAAAACTAACATATCCAGCTTTAAGTATCTGCAGTATCCATAGCTGCTGGGGAGGCCCTGAATCATCCTTGATTGTGTGGAGGCCCCAGAAAAGATGCTGCTGGTTGGGGGAAAAATAAGGAGAAGAAACTATTAATTTTCTGATTATGCTCTTTAACCTGTACATGGCTGTGATATGACCCTGTTTGGATAAAGCTGATAATGAACATGAGCAAGGTAAGCACTAGAGAGATCAGCAGCCCAATACTGGTAGAACACCAAATACTATAACTCCTAATGGCTTTGCTCAATAATTCTGGACAAAGCCAAAATAATAGCAGAATAAAAGCTCAAAACCAGGAACACATTTAAATATTACTCTAATTCACTTACAAAGTTAATAGAATGATGCATTTTTTGGACAGCAAGAAGTATGAAACTCTGATCACTGGATTTATTGATGATCTGTAATCCTGAATGATTTACCAGCAAGTTAAACATTTTTATGAGAGACAGAGCAAAATTATGAGGCATAATCAGGGACAGTCTGTGAAATTAGGGACAGTGCCAGGTATAGATTACTCCTCAATGAGGTAAATAAAAGTGACTTACCCCTGCTGCTGATTGATGACTGTTAAACAATAGTCACCAATCTGCTGAAATAAGTGCAAAAATAATATTGCCATGACTTATACTTGTTTGTATGTGTAAAAAATCACTGATTGTTATCTGTGTACACACCCCAAAATTGCAGAACACATGCACTACTCTTCTGGGTATCAGTAAAAATGCAGCTAACAAGTAATTGCATTTCAAAAGGCATAAAATATATTACACAACATTCAGACACTTATATCCTCTAGAAGTCTGGTGGTCCCCTACTCCCCAGACTGTATAAATGCATTTTGACTTGGACTTAGTGGTGGCTTATTCTCTCAACCACACCCATTCTAAAACCAAACCTTTTCGGATGTGTGTGTACAAAAGGTTTCTGTAGGTTTTCTGGGGGCCGGAGATTGTATCATTGCTTATTTAATTTTCATCATTCAAACCTTAGAGGGGTGGTCATTGTTTCTTCTACTTGTCTCACAGACCTCAGAGGTATACAAAGAAGTTTACTATAGCTTGTGTAGAGGTAGTCTATTGTCAAAGACCAGCAAAGTGGAATACATTACTGTAATCATTATTTTGTTTCACTTTCCTTACACATCAGGCACTTATATAGGTGGCTACCTTTGGGGATTAGGAGTGAGGAATGAGGAGGCATGCTATGTATATGTATGATAGTAGTCAGTTAAAATACATAACTGTGGCCATTAGACCCTCTGCTTTCATCCCGGTCTAACACCAGAGTAATGCACAGGCAGTGACTGCCTTTTTGGGGGTGGGGGGTAAGGTTGACAGGCAGTACTGCCAGATAGAATTTGTGTATCCTCACAACAATTGGCTTGTTTATTGTGAGCTACTATTTTTTCATCTTTAAATAATATGCCGTGTGTACAACTTATGCCTGCCCTGAAAGAACAAAAAAATGAAACTCTTTTCTTACTTTTGTTTAGGACACCGTTGGATTAAAATGTTGGGAAAATGCTCTAAAACGCATCCCAGAGCATTTATAACCATGTGACTTCTGGAGGCCCTGGTTTAATTGAGTTATTTTCCAAATATTTATTACTGTGGTATCTTGGTCAGGATAAGTGTATTGAAAAGATGCAAGGAAAACAAATGTTGAACAGTATCACTGAATTTCTTTCCTTAATCATAATTTGTCCTTAAGCTATCATTAGATGAAAAGGTAGTGTACACAAAATTAAAATGCACTTCAGAGCATAGAAAAAGTTATCAGAGCACAGAGAAAGTTATGATTTCATGAAAAAGCTAAATAGTTAAGGCAAGATCTGAGAAAAGGAAGAAAAAGGCAATGTAAATGGTGCGTTGAGCCCAATATGAGTAGAAGCAGAGGAGAGCATGGTGTGTCCGTGTGTGTGTGTGTGTCTGTGTGTTAGGGGGAACAGTAGGCAGTGCCTAGGATACCATTTCACTCAAGTCCAGTCCTGTACATAGAGTTGCTGTAATATATAATTGTTGTAAGTGAATGCCAATAACTGTGAATGCTCCTTTGTGAGATGGGCTTACATAGTGTGGTACACAGATCTGTTGTAATGTAAGAACATTGTAGCGACAGGTCAGTCTGTGTGTACTACTCTTAAAAGTTTGCAGCATGAATCAGAAGGTTGCTTAGGAGAGTGGCAGTGACAGGATGATACTTAGACTAGAAGTGCCCAGGGGGCCCTCAACTTGACTTTTGCTGGGGCCTCCAAAATGCTAACACCAGCCCTGCTTGCAGTGTGTAGATAGTGTTACTGTTCTTACTCTATATTATGAATCAGAACCAGTGGCATAGCGGGGGGTGGGGGTGTGAGGGGCGATCCGCCCTGGGTGGCACATTTTTTACTTCACTTGCCGAGGAACTGACTGTCACATTTACTGGTGTTCTTCTTTAAGAACTCACTTCACATCTCAGATATTCTGTTCTTAACTCACGTCACATCTCAGATGTTCTGTTCTTCCTTTCCGCGCGCATTTAAACAAACATCAGTCTCTTCCTTTAACGTTTATGGAACTGTTCATTGCTGAATATAGTAAGTGTTATTCATTGCTTTGCTTTTCTTATGTATGTGTGTGTGTGTCTGTGTGTGTGTGTGTGTGTGTGTGTGTATGTGTGTGTGCGTGTGCTTGTGTGTGTATGTTGATTCCTTCCTTTACCGTTCATAGAACTGTTCATTGCAGAATATAATGTGTCCTTTAACTTTCACGGAACTATTCATTGCTGAATATAGTAAATGTGTATGTGTGTAACATGTGTAAAATGCCACAGTTAGGGATACCTGGTGGTTAGCGTTACTCAGGCTCAAGCCCTGTACCTTAGGTACAAGAGCCTGAATTCTATACCCCAACCACCAGTTGTGATTCAAGAAGTTGAGTCCTTAGCTCTCAATTGTCCACATTTTCACAGAATGTCTGGAATTTGTGGCTCATACTTTTGGTCTGTTCCTCTTAAAATTTGTGGTTTTCTGGCAAATCAGTGGGGACTGAATTCACTAAATAATGACAGCCATTTAAGTTTCAGTCTTCCTATCTTTCAGGAAATGGATAGTAACACAAAACATTTTATTCTAGAAACTTTCTAAAATTATACAAGCAATGTTTAAAATGTGACCCTGGTTTTGGGACTTTGCCCCCCCCCCAGTGTGTTCCCACCATAAAGCCCAGCAGCCCTGGGTCAATAAGCTACTGGCCACCTAGTGTCTAGTTGCTCAGGCTGGTTTACCTGGGATAGCTTTGTTGAGTGAAAGCTGGACGTAAAACCAATCAACCTGCCAAACAAGAACTAAGAATTGTTACACTTAATGTGGGTTCATTGATGGGGCACAGCTTGGAAGGGAGGGGGACAGGCTAAAAATTATGTGGGAATTGTGGGGAGACAAAGGCTTCAGAAGGCAGTAAGGGATATCATCAGAATTAGTGACAGATTCATGGCAATCAGACTCCAGTGTAATGATAGGGCAGTATTCATAATCTCAGCATATTCCCCACAGCAGGGTTGTGATAGTGAGGAAAAGAGTGCATTCAGAAAGCAGTTGCAGGACCTACTAGAGAAAGCGGGACAACATGAATTGGTATCGATAATGGGTGTCTTGAATGCACATGTCAGGACAGACAGAACATGTACATACATATGTATGTATATATGTGTGTGTATATATATATATATATATATATATATATATATATATATATATATATATATATATATATGTGTGTGTTTGTATATGAGTATTCATTTTGTATTGTATTTATTATAGTTGATTTTTGGAAGTAAGTTTTATTGGTTTTAAGTGTATTGATGCTACTGTACTTTTAAATGTTGATTGTTCTTAATTAATGGCACTATTTAAACTTTGCAATGTTCTTTTACATGTAGTCTGATGAAGGGGTTGGATCCCTGAAAGCACTATACCAATAAATTACATTGCTGTGGTACAGCTGGTGTTTCTTTTTATTTGGTTTATGCTGATTTTGTACTCCGGCTGTTTTATTAGTTGGAGAAAATTTTTAGTTTTTTAGGATACGAGGAATGCCTGGGGTAAATGGAATAAAAAAAGAGAGGCCATTCTAGACTTCTGTCTATCAAATGGCTTGATAGTAGCCAACACATGGTTCAGAAAGGGAGACAATTACAAGATCACATACAAGAGTGGCCAACATGCAACTCAGGTAGACTTCCTCCTAGTAAGAAAAAGGTACTAGGGAAGAATCACCGATTGCAAAATCATCCCCAGTGAAACAGTCAGCTCACACCATAAACCACTGGTAGCCACAATCAGCTGCAAGCGGTGGTCAGAAAAGGCTCTAAGGTCAACAGAGACCAGGCTGAAGACCTGGAAGTTGACTGGAGAGAAAATACAACAGCTCAAAGAATTACTCAGGGCTCTAGCACCCCAAGAGGAGAAGGAAATAGATGGAGGTGAAGAAGAATGGCAGCACCTCAAAACAGCATGTGTGAGAACTACCGAACAGATATGTGGCCGAGTCAGGTATGGAAATAGGGTACATAAGGAAAGCTGGTGGTGGAATGCAGAAGTCCAGGAAGTATTTAAAAGAAAGGAGTGCAGGAAAATGTGGGAGACAGAAAAGACCGACCATGCTGGGAAGGAAAACTGGTTGGCTAACAAAGAAGCTAACAAAGGAGTTGCAATAGCAAAAAATAGGGCATCAGAGGCACTCTATCAACTCTATCAACTTCTGGAAATTGACTCATTAGCTGGCACAAAGAAACTATATCAGGTTGCAAGGCAAAGAAGAAAGATAAAGAAGATGGTCAGACACCCTTCATAAGGGATGCCAGCAACAACCTGCTCACCAATCCGCAGGACATCAAAGGCAAATTGAAGGAGTATGTCCATCAGCTTCTGAATGAAGAAAAACCCACAGAAGCTGTACTGCCTCAGAAACAGCCTATGATGAGAGAAGAAGATGAGCCTACTCTAGAAGAAGTAAGAATAGCACTAAGAAAAATCAAGTCAGGGAAGGCAGCAGCAGGCTCAGATGAGGTCACAGCAGATATGATGAAAATGCTGGGTGAGATAGGGGAGAAATGGCTCCTGTGGGTACTCATATCAGTGTGGAGAGAAAGGCATATCCCAGATGTCTGGAGACTAAGCATACTTGTGCCAGTGTACAAGAACAAAGGGGACATCCACAACTGTGGCAGTGCAGAGGAATCAAACTCCTATCACATTGCATGAAAGTTCTATAGAGGGTGATTGACAAATGGATATGCAGAGTAGTAGAATGTAAGATGGGAGATGAGCAGTTCAGATTTAGATCAGACTGCAGCACAAATGACCCAATGTTTGCAGTGAGACAGATAGTTGAGAAGAAGCTAATGATATGGAAAGACTCTAACTCGGCATTCCTAGTCTTGGAGAAACCATATAACAAGGTCCCAAGAAAGCTAATCTGGGCAGTACTGTGGTGGTTCAAAGTCCCAGAAACATTAGTGTAGGCTATGTTCAGCCTCACAGAGGGGTTCACAGTGGGAGTGGGTGTACACCAGAGTTCATGTCTGAGCCCACTACTGTTTATACTGGTTATGGACTATATTAACAAACAGGTTGGTGGGGACAGATCAACAAAGTTGATGTATGCAGATGGTGTGTCATTACAGGCAGACTCTGAGCAAGAACTCCAGAAAAGTATAAAGCAATGGAATGCAGAACTCTAGGCACATGGGATGAAACTAAGCACAAATACGACAGTGGTAATGGCAGCAAAATGGGGAAATCAGAAGAAGATGAGAACTGAGATAGAAGGGAAGATTGTGGAACAGGTAAATCGCTTCAAGTATCTGGGATGGGTGGTTGAGGAGAAGGGGAAGTCTGAATGAAGAGGCCAAAGCTAGAATCAGTGGGGCTGCAGGCAACTGTTATAAAGTGTCAGGTGTAGCCAATGACAGAAGAATGCCAAAGAAGCTGAAAAGTAAGGTGTACAAGACAATGGAGCGACCACTACTACTGTATGGTACAGAAACCTGAGCAGTAAAGGTAGAGCAGATGAAGAAGCTAGAGGTGATGGAAATGAAGTGCCTGAGAAGGGTGGTAGGATGCACTCTGTGGGACAGATGAAGAAATGAGGACATAAGAGCAGAAGTCAGAGTAGCTCCAATTGCAGAAAAGATCAAAGAGAACAGATTACAGTGGTTTGGACACATGCAGAAAAGCAGAAGACAATCTGGTGAAGAAGATTTGGGACAAACAGGAAGAAGGTAAGAGGAAGCGAGGATGTCCAGCAAAGAGGTGGATGGATTGTGTGAAAGAAGATCTGCAACATTCAGGCATGAGCGTCGAAGAAGGCAGGAGTGTGGCATTGAATCGAGAGAGATGGCAACAGTTAACACGATTCCCTGACCCTATTGTAGAAAATGGGAAAAAGGGGGCTGATGATGATGATGATAAACAGAGCATTATATGCATATTTTTTCATGGGCATCAGTGTCGCTGTTTTTTTATGCACCATCACTATATATATATATATATATATATATATATATATATATATATAGAGAGAGAGAGAGAGAGAGAGAGAGAGAAAGAAGAAGCTCATATTAACCTACTAAAAAGCAATATACTGGAAGTCATAATAATAAATGTACAATGTTGAAATGCAAAAATGCTGAAATGTTTAAAATGTTAAAATCAAAATACGTACTCCCTTTCATGTGCAGAGAGCTAGATGTGAGTTTCACTAACGGGAGTGATATTGTTTTTTGCCTGCCTGTATTCTGGTGCCATGTACATATGTATTCATGCATGCAATTAGTAGGTATTTGGAGTTTGATATTGTAAAGTTTCAAGATTTGGACATTTCAAGATTTTGCATTCAGCATTATTACTTTTAGTATACTAGTATTAAATACGTTGCCACGTACACACATAAGTGTGTGTGTGTGTATATATATATATATATATATATATATATATATATATATATATATATATATATATATATATATATATATATATATATATATATATATATATATATATATGTAACAAATTAACAAGATAGTTGCATGTCTCAAATGTGCACCGAGTACTTATCAACTTTTAATTCACAGTTTTTGAAAAAGTTCTTCATCTTTTTACATTTTATATCATGCAATTACATCCATTTTTATTCTTCTGTATGCTTGTAAATAAAGTAGTTAACTCAGATGGATTCAATAAAGTCTGTGTAGGCTTTGCGTGAAGCCTACACAGAGTTTATGTGTTTGCGTAGTGAGCAGTAGCACTAATTACATATTCATGCCATGTGCCACATTTAAATGTAAACAAGCATGGTTTCATTGCTGTCAATAGTGTGGCCAGCCAGAAACCTGTGTAAAGCAACACAGATAGCAGCAGACATATATACCTGTTTATGTATGAGCAACTAGGTCTGCAGGACTGTACAGAATGCCACAATGATAATAAAGTACTGTATATGGTCAAAACACATTACAGGACAGTGTATACAGCGCAGAGTAATGTGGAATACCATTTCAGGCATTCTGAACAAAAGTTGTATAAATGATCTGTAATGGCACATGGACTTCCATGTAAAATAAACAGTCAGGGAAAGTGTATGTATTGAATAGGGACACAAAAAAGAATTGTAGGAATAAAAACAAGGAAAGAGGACAGGTGAAACACTGTAATGTATAGCAGATGAGGGCATGTAAATGGAAAACAGTTATAGCAGGAACACTAATCACATATCGACATGATACAGTATGGACTGCACAGTGCAAATGTATATTGTCAGACAAGATGACAATACAATGGAGAAGATGTCTTTGTAATATAAGCTTTCTGACATTAACAATGGAGAGGACATCTATTAGGGATGTTATATATTGTTGGGGTTGGGTGCATATTGTGAAGGTCTGCAAACTGATTTGCCTAAATATGACTGTAATGTCAGCAGAAGTCTGGAACAAGTGGGACACAGTTACAGTTTCATGGGCAACAGTAAACAGAAGCACACAAGATCATAGACACTTTGAGAAGAATACCACCAGTAGTCCCATGTCTCCAACATAACATATGTGATTCTGAGTGATCATAGATGGTTCTGCACAAACATACTTGTACAACTATTATGACGCATCAACAATGTATGACGGTAATCAAGAACACCATCCTGACTCTGTAACATCTGATAGAGGTTTTATATATATATATATATATATATATATATATATATATATATATATATATATATATATATACTTTAACAAATGCTACTTTTATCTGTTTGCACTTCTTACAAGTTTAGTGATGTCATAGACATGTTTGTCAGGATATTTTACTTTCTCAGATGCACGGCCTTATTAACTGTCATCACAAGTGCTAATGTTACAACTGTTTTTCTCTTTAAATTCTTCTATTGCTATTTCAGTGAAATGTAAATGTTCTATATTGTCAATGACACAAGGGTATTAGTCTTTTAGGATGGCGCATAGACACCTCCAGGGGTGTGCTGGCCATGGGTAGATGTGACTGGCAATTGCATAACATTGAATGTAAATGTGTACACATGTTTTTGGGAAAGTTTATTTGATAGCACTTTTAGCAGTTCAATGATGGTTTGTTTGCAAACTGTGTAATTTGCCTGTTGTTTTGGTGGTGGGGGAGCCAACTTCCATTTCTGTGTTGGCACAAACAAAATTGTTTGTACAGAGGTTTGCTTTGCTATTGTTTCTTTGCTTGTTTTGGATTCAGCCCTGCTTTGTGTGTGAGTATAATATGTTACAACCACATAAATCCTTTTTTATATTTGAATATCTTGACAGTTTTTTGCTTCTCCAGTGGGTGATATTGAAAAACTATCTTTTATGTGTTATATCTATGCAGAACTTTTATTTATGTGATAGTTATGTGTATTATCACTCTTTTGTGTTTTATGTCACTTAGGACTATGGCATACAGGTATCCCAAGTCCACAAACCCCCCTTCAGTGACCATGAGAATGAAATGATTTTCAAAGCATTTAGGTACATGGTAATTTTCTGCTTGAGAGGAGATGTTGGGATATGTCTGGCCGAATGCAAATTTGGTAGCAGATAGTGGCTGATGTAAACACAGTAGGTGGCCAGAGCAGGATGTATGATGAGGTGTGTCATAGGAGCACTGACATGACTCCATTGGCCCAAAGGTGAGCAGCTGCAGTGGCCCATGAATAGATGGCTATCAGGGGAGGGGGTTGCTACAGAGCCACCACTGACATGAAATGAAGAGTTTCTGTCAACTGTCAGGGAACCAGAGAGCTCAGCAGAAAGTGCACAACAGCATGTGATTGATGTTGGTACTGCTGTTTTGGAGAGGACAAGTATGCCCTAGGAGGCACTTCCAGGTAAGCTTACCTATCTCATTTGTTAAATACTTCTTGTAGAGTAAAATATTGAAAGCGATACTTAAGTTCTGTTTAATGTAAGTTTGTTTGGAGGGATATTGACAAGTGATGCAGTTAATAACACATTCTGGTTTATTACACATGGGCTTGGGGTGGACGTGTCATCCAAGTTCTTGTTAAATGTATTGTTAATGGACATATAAAGGGCAAAAAGTATTAACCCCCTGTGTTACTGTTAATTGTGATGATGGTGTCCTTACCTTTTGCTTAACTTCTTTCAGGACCATCCTCCATAAGGACCCTAGAATCATCTGCACATGGTAAGTCAAATATTTTTTTATGTCAGTACTGATAAACAGTTCAAAGAATTATTTATTTTATCCAAATGTGTGATGTGGGTGTCAGGACTATTGTGTTTATTGCTGTACTGTCTGTAAGAGTGGCACCACTGTTAGTTTGTTAGCATATACTGGACTATAGTAGTGTGGGTATTAATTTATTTCATCTATTTGCTGCTCATTATCACACGTGATCCTGACAATGGAAGTGTAGGACTCTTACAACTAGATGTCAGAATATCAATAGACTCTGCTGAAGATGATGGGCAAACAGAAGCACAGTCAGGAGATGCAGTGGTTGAATTTGACACTGAGGTTGACATTCACCTATCCCCTGTAATTCCATCGAACACAGCCAGTAGGCCTATGCCAACCAATTCCGTGAGTGCTCAGATATTGGACAGTTGGATGGGGAGACACTCAATCAGGGTAGTGTGGTTACTGCAGCTTCAGTGCCTATTGACTCTAGCCATAGCCAAAGTGTGGGTGAGGTGCCACTCAGGAGGTTTGTTAGGGGTTCTCAGAGGAGGCCTGCTGTCCATCGTCCACCTGATCCAGGTCTATCTTCCTGTGCCACTCAGTGTATGTTTAGGGCCATCATGGAGGTACAGACATGTTTCATTAGGTCCTCCAGAAAAGTTCTTAGGGATGTAGATGTGGCACAGGCTGACATGTGTGATTGCCTCCACTATGTTTCCGATTCAATGGATCAAATGAATGACACACTGGGGTGGGCAGTGTCTGTGATGGAACATTTGCCAGGAGGGGGTCAGCATCCACATGGGTGTAGGTCAATCACCTCATCTGATGTTAGCTGATGTGGCTGTGTCTGATCATGCTCCCATAGTGGCACTACTTCTACTGCTCCATGGCGCTACTTCTACTGCTCCATCCATGGTTGAGGTGTCCACACCAAGATGTGGCAGGCCATAGGGTCATGGTCCTGGGCATCCTCATGAGGAGACCTCATCCGGCAGACATCAGTCATGTTCAGGTAGCAGCAGTGCATCAAACCATAGGCATGGACATGCCAGTGCAACTCCTGGCAGAGCCAGTTCTCATGGCTGGGTACAACAACAATGAACTGCCAACTCTGCCATGCATGGCTCACACTTGTCTGACATACCAAGACACAGAGCTAGCACAGAGCTTGGCTGTGTTTTTGCAGGCACTCATTCACCAATTTCACCTGAAGGGCCAATACACACACACAACAGTTACATGGTTCAGCCACAAGGCTTAAAGCTCATTCTGTCTCAGTGGCCATTTGTTATTTTATCGAAATGTCTGCCTGTTTCTCTTTCTTACTCACATGCACTCACATTTTGTGTCAGCCTAGACTTCTTGCCCACCCCCACATACACACACAACACCCTGTGCAACTGATGATAACTGTGCTATATCCTTGTTTTCTATCTTTTGGATTCAGGGATACATAAGCTTTGTATCTGATGCTCATAGTGCATGGTTAACTTAGTGCTTAGTATATCTGTGTTTGTGATGTTGTTTTGCTAATTGTACATTTTACATATTTTGGTCTTACAAAGTTAGACAGTTGATAGAATCAAAATAGTTTTTCATCAGTACTTTTTCAGAATCTTCTGAGGGTTATGAAGTCTGAAACTGAAATGTGTCTCATTCATTTCTAACATCTCTCTTTAATGATTTGCCAGTAGAAAAGTATGAGGCCAAACTGAGGACATTTGGTGACCATCAGTACTTTTGAGAGGCATGAATGTGTGAATCTTTCATGCCTGAGACCTATTACTTGACAGAGGACACGTATTCAGATAAGTCTCTGCTGTCACACGTTGAAGTCATTGATGTACAAATCACCCACCTTTTACTTACTTACTTTACCAAGTAACAACATGCAAGGATGCCATTCATTTGTATTATTATACAATTTTATTTAAATACTCCAGGTTCAGCCCTTACTTTGTAAATCCAGCAGTTGCTACAGTTTTAGTTCAGGGCTGAGTCTGTCTGATGCTAACAGTACACAGCCATTACATGGATAGGTAAAGGTTGTGAGCATTGCTTGTCATCAATGTTACTGTATGCATAGGATGAAGGTTTTAGCCCCATAGGTGGTGCTATGTGTTGCTTCTTAGCCAATACAAGGCCATATTGAGCATGTCTATGTCTGCCCATACCCACAGCAATTGCTAGTTCCCTTTCTGACTCTTCTCCTGTGTGCAGCTGTGGTGACCTTGCTATTAGTTGTGAGGATGTGTACCTGTGTACCTCTTCCCCTTGCTGTTTCTGCTGAAGCTGTTTTCTCAGGATGATGTTGTGAAGTATGGTACAGATGGTAAAGATTTCAGTACATGTACATAGATTGTATTACAGGACTCCCTCAGATGTATCTAGGCACCGGAACCACAACATCAGCAGCCCAAACACATACTCTATGATATTTCTAGTTTCAGTGTGTGCCTCATTATGGCATTCTTCAGCAGGTGTGTGTCCATTTCTGATGGGCATCATCAGCCACGGTTCCAATGCCCAATCTGCATCCCCCAGTAAATGTCCCTGTGGGATATCCCAAAGTGAACATCTGATACAGTTGGGAGGTGTGCCAGATATGTGAGTCGTGGTAACTACCTGGGTTGCCAGTACACACACTGAAGATAATTCCCTTAGCATTACACACATATTGGCAGTTAATAGAGTGGAAGCCCTTTCTATTTATGTAGACCCTTTCCTGTTCACGAGGTGGTGCCTTGATTTCTGTATGTGTACAGTCTATGGCACCTGGTACTTCAGGGTAGAACACCTGCATATTTGTGGCCCTGTTCTCAGGAGTATGGAGAAAATATATGCGGTCACTGGCATGTTGAAGCATAGCATTCAGGAATTGATGGAGGATCCTGGATACAGATGCCTGTGACACTCCCAGCATGTCCCCTGTTGGTCTCTCAAATGTGCCTGTGGCTAGAATTCTATGTGCTACACATACTTTGTCTCCACTGGTATTGGTTCCCCTAGGTTTGCCCTGGGTCTGAGTTGAGGAAAACATAGGTTGCAGTGTTCCTGTTGTGTGTCTCTATTCACCCTGAAGTGCTCTACAATTTCCACATCATGCAGACTGTGATAAGTTAAACGGGGACTAAAACCTCTTCTCCTTCTTGGCCATGGTCTATTAGCAGCAGCAGCAGCATAGACTTCAGCCTGTTACACATACACACGAATTAAAGCAACAGTAGCCCTTGACATTCTTTCTGCATAGACTCCTTTCCATGGCTCTATTCTAATAGGTTTTCTAATTCCCAGGGAAAACCAGCATTGAGTCTAAATGGTTGCTTTTTAGCTTGTTGAATAGCTCCTCCATCTTAGATTGGTTGATTAGCCTACAGTTCAGCTGCTTATGTTGTAATTAGCATACCATGGTTGTGCAGCTCTACACCCTATGTAGAGCCACTTACTGAATGCAAACCAGTGCAGCGCGATGTGCGCGCAGTTTTAAAATGGAGGGTTTATTGAATCTGCCCAACTGTCTATAATCCAATCTTAGAGGAAAGTTTCTTCATGCTTCTTTTTCTATTTTAGTTAGTTAGCTAGCTAGCATTTTGGTGATCCTTCTCTTCACGTGTTGTGATTTAGTCATGTGCTTCTGATTAAATGGGTACCAGACAGAAACATTTCTTTTGCCTGGTTAGCAGACAGAAAACTCATATTTCATTTCTGTTCGTATCAGGTTTTTATAACAGTGACATAATTATTTATAGTTTCTTTTCTGGATGTTGTACATCTGAAGATAGTAGATGATATTATTGTGGCATTTGCACAGATTTTATCTGTTACTACTCTTAGATTATTATATCATCTTCTCTCACTAATCATGACTTAGTTGGGAAAATAAGAATCTGTTCTAGTTTTGGGTTCAAATCCTAGTAAACACGTTACCCATACTCAATAGTATTCCATTTTCATTTGACCAGTTGTAAAGTTTATTTATTGTGCTTTGCAGCAAATTCTGTTTCTCTTTTTTCAAAGTATCTTATCATCATCATCATCATCTTATTTTATAGAAAACACCTGAATATAAATTTAATATCTTGACTACCATTTGAAATATTCCAGTATTTAGCCAACAAATCATCCCCAGTTCCTCAACACACCTTTCCCCTGCACATACATGCACTCATTCAACTGTTTGCTCCACGTTTCAA
Organism: Protopterus annectens; assembly: GCF_019279795.1. Classification (NCBI taxonomy): domain Eukaryota; kingdom Metazoa; phylum Chordata; order Ceratodontiformes; family Protopteridae; genus Protopterus; species Protopterus annectens. Next base: position 255,744,099 of record NC_056746.1, on the reverse strand, counting down.
GAGGAAGAGGCTTATTCCAGTTAAAGTCAGTTTTTTCACATGCCTGGTGTGATTTATCAAGTCAGCGACTTTACTAAGTTTATGTAGAAAGCATTCATTTCAGCTCCCATTTCCACCTGCTTTATGACTGCCACTATAAAGCAGTCAACAACCTGGACACTTGGCTTACCTTTGGTGTAGCCATAATGACTTCTTTCAAAAACACCACACACAAACATCTTGTGCTATGAATGCAGTTATAATTCCTTATATACATTACAGACTGCATTCATATACCTAATGCTAATACCTTTATTCACTGGCCTAGGTCCTATATCTGCTTATCATGCTTATCTCCTACCAGCACTCCTATATGCTGGCCCCAGCCTTACTAACCTATACAACAGCCTCCTAGGAAAGCTTAAACAATGTTACAGTAAAGTTGCAGAATTAACTGCTAATTGCGTAACAGATCTCATGTCTGCCTTGCACTCTCAGAAAGAAACTGGACAGAATTCCCAAACTATCTTAAATTGTTTCATCTAAAAACTGCTTATTTTATGTATTACTAGTCAAAATGAATGCTCTTCCTTGCATACCTTCCTGCAGTGGAATAACCCTAGGAGATCTCTCCACTCTAAAGATAAATTCGTGATTCAACAATCTAAATCCCAGAACTCATACTGGGATGCTCTGTACTCCAATGATATCTCCAAGATATTGAATACCATACCCAATTTACACAGGGAAATAAAGAATGAGCTTAGCTTTAAGAGAATCCTCCATGCACATCTCCTAAATGCTAGATCATGTCAGTGCTTTACCCCAACTGCCTGACTACTATCCTACCTACACTTTCTGCTTATATACTGCTGTTGCCTTCTTATCATCATTTGAGACTAGTCTACTCTGATTATATCCCTCTCTATTAAGTTTCAAGAACACGTCCACTACAAATGCTTCTATCCCTATTTACCTTCCTAATGATCAAAACACTGCTACTTTGGGACCTATTACATTTCTACTACTTTAGAATCCTCAAATATCGAAAACTACTTTTGACATTCACTGACTGATTTGGATTGTAACATTTTTAATCATTGTAAGATGTTTATTATGTGAGATATGTCTGTAGTTAACTATGAATTATTTACATGACTAATCTTTTGCCTAATTATCATGCTAGCTCAACTATGATGTACTTATAAATGTTTTTTGTTTGTTACAGAATGCTTCTTCCCAGGTCTCTACTGAAATGGGCTTACTTGGCCTGGTTGGATAATCCCTGTAAACAAATGCAATAACTAACTAAGTAACTAACTAACTAACTAACTAACTAACTAACTAACTAACTAACTAACTAAATGGTACGTTTCAGACTTAGTGGTCTGTAACTATTGCAGTTCTGTTGTTCTTTTTTATGATGTTTGAATAGTTACATCTAAACTAATGTTACTAAATCATTTCCTTAAACCTTCTATTTCCCTATTTGTGATGCTAATGTTGTTAGCATCCGTTTCTGTTAATTTTTTTCAGTATAATTTAATAGAGCTCTGTGTCTAGTCTTTCAAGCCATGAAAGAACCAACCCTTTTTGACCTCCCATTCCTTGTTTAACACATATTCCTCAAATAGTCAGAGAAGCTAAACCTTCATTAACAGGTAAATAAGACATGTCGGCATTATAGATTCATTTTCGAAGGTATCTTCCACCTCTGGAACAAACTTCCACTGCATGTTAAACAGAGCATCACCCTTGACACCTTCAAGGTTAACCTAAGTAATTGGATGGCCAGCCTCTAATTCTTCCCTGGTCTATCTTGAGTTACCAACTTGAGGATGGAAGGAAATCTTGTACTTAGATTATTAGTTAGACATGTAATGGTCTGCAGACTGATTACTCAATGGAAAATGTATGCACAAATTTGGGGATAGGCAGTGTTACCCACAATATAAGCTCAAAATGGAAAACCAGCCTATATGAAGACTCACAAATGATACTACTGTCTTACGTATTTCAATAGAAGGCAGGCTAAAGGCTTTGCTTCCAGATGTTACAGGAGAACTGGCATATGATAACTTTGACACAATAGCAGAATTAGATGACAAGTTTCAATGTGAAATGGATGAATCAAATAGTCATGTTGAGTGTCAGAGATACGTGCTCCTCATTGAAAAGCAGACTGAAGATGAGTTCATGCATATTTATTATACTAGATTAACAGCATTAACAAGAAAATGTGATTTTTCTGATGTTAATAAAGAAATCAATACTCAGACAATACATCCCTGTAGCAGTAAATAAAATCTATCTGGAATAGAAATGGCCCTAGGCAAAATGCCAGATAGTGCTAGATATGTAGGTATATCATAAATCCAACAAAAGAACATAATAAGATATAGAAAACTGCATTTAATAAGATAGGACATAAAAAACAAATATGTGTGTGTGTGTGTGGGGGGGTGCGTGCACGTGTGTGCATGTGTGTGAGTGTCTTTGTGTGTGTAAGAATGAATGAAGTGGAAAAAAGCAGGAAAAAAAATGGAGTTGCAAAAAAGTTACAGATAAACTGCAGATGGTGTGGTGGACAATAGTCACATAAGGGACATTGTTCAGCTATGGGTATAGTAAATTTAAAAAGCAGAAAGCAGAACATTTTTGCAAAGGCATGCAGTAGCAGAACCACATATGGCGTAACAGACAATACAGGTTTGAAAAACAATAACAATAACAATAAGGTGGGATGTGACAGCATATGTAAAAATACACTATAAAGTAGCAAGATGGGAACACAGAGTGATGATGAAAAATATGCATGTGTGTATATCCACTGAGAGTAGAGAGATAAAAAAAAGAAGTGAAAGTCAATGTATTAAACAAGAAGAGAAAATGATGAGACACTATCATACATCACAACAAGACTAGTACGATACAAATGGCAGAGCTTGCACAGCAACCATGAACTAACTCGAGTATTGGTTACATCAGGAGAATTTGTTCATTGTCTCAAATGATTATTCAAGATTCTCTACTGCAGTGACATCACGCCTTCATCTTTTGATAAGATATCTCTAGCATTTGGTATGCCAGAAGCTGACTAACAATGTGTCGTCCTTCAGTTGCCAACAATATAAGGAATTAATAACAAAAATGTATACAGGGCAATTTGTTGAAGAAGTCAAAACTGTAGATCAATACATTTGATTCCTATTTGTGAGCAGGATATATGTAGGCTTGAACAGGTACAGTATTCTGTGTTTCTGTATGCTGCAGGGAAGAAGCTCTGAAAGCTTGTAATACAATTAATTTATGAGACAGAACATTTTGCAGTGTTGAAGAAGAAAAATTTGCAGTTACTATGAAAAATCTACCACATAGCCATTATTTTTTCTTCATGAGGAGACAATATTCAACACAAAATATTGATGCTTATGCTAATGAATTAAAAATCAAAAACTATGAACTTGGGGAAGCACATATAGACAGATGTGATATATATGATAATCAAATAAGAGGCATACTGCTGGCAGATGCAAATATAATGCCTAGTAAAGTAATTGATGCCTATAGAGTGAGTGACATTCCTTCATCTCAGATGAAGGAGTTAACAGAGGATTTAGAACTATGTGAAGTTAAACAAAGTCAAAAACTGTGCAATGATAATAATGGAAAATAAAAAGCTGAAGAGAAGTTCAACATAAGGTCTGTGTCATGATTATGTAAGTATGTAGTGTATGTAGCAACAGAAATCGTTTTGGTAAATATATAAAATGAGAAAAACAAATGTGCAGAAGAAAACAGTGCATGCGCCAAAACAAAGCTGAGAAAATAATTGGTTGGCAAAGTAAATGTAGAAAGAGTAGTTACTGAATAAGCACAATATGTACATTTTGACAGAAAAAGTAGATAAATGCTAAATTAATGCTCCATATGTGATAATTAAATAGACACTGTTGCAGAGTATAATGTCTGCTCAAATGTTAAAAAGACTGAATGTGAGAGAGAGTGAAAGAAAGTCTTCTATATGTAGTTTGCTTATTTATTCAGATTACAACATGAAGATACTAAGAATTTGCTTACTTATGAATTAGGATTATGGAATGCAGAAAATGAAGGATACAGAATACAGTCTTGTATGTAAAATGTGATAATTTTATTAATTGTTTGCCACAAAGTCATCATATCCCTATAGACCTGCCAGATGAGAATATTCAGAGGAGACTTTCAATAACTCTGTGGTGTAAAACTTAAAAGAAGTTGTCCAGAATGAACCATGTAAGCATGATTAGAATACACTTTTAGGAAAATTGTATGGATAATGTTGTGAAGTCTGACAAAGTTTATATATGCATAGATCCACAATATCTTAATGTAACTATAAAGTTAGTTGCATCATATATTTGAATATGTTATTTCTGATATGCAAAAACACAATTTGTTTCTCTGCACTTGATGCTGACCAGAGATTTTTGGCAAATCAAAACTGATGAAAAATTTCAAATTATGCATTTTTAATTGACCTATAAGAATATATAGATTCAGTGGGACTACTATGCTACTTCACATTTCATGAGCTTTAAATATGATATATATTTTTGCGTGACAACTTAAAAAATACCAGTACAGACAGACTTGACACATATTCACATAAGTTTTTTATGTGAGAGGATAAGCTCCCTGCCTTACTACATCTCCACTGCTTACATATTCTCACTCTGAGATCACTCCATCTTGGAGAAGGAATGACATAGTTAAATGACAAAAACAATGATTGCTTTTTGTCTCTATTACTGTCAGTCTTGGAGGTGGTGGTGCTGCGGTACCGTTGTCGCCTCACAGTTAGACGTTGCCCGTTCGATTCTCATTTAGAGCATCTTCTGTGTGGCGACATGCGTGAACGGGCGTTCCTTCATTGAAGGTTGTGCGTTAGGCCCGGAAAGACAGCATGTAAAACTCTACTGCCAATCATTAGCGGACCGGAGTTCCACTGTGGTGACCCCTAACCGGGAAAAGACGAAAGACACAAACAAACAAACTGTCAGTCTTGAAGGGGAATAAACACCTACATTTCAAGCTTAAGTATATTGCTACAAAAAGTAGCAAACAATCACTGTATGAGCAAGTAACATTTAATTTTTAATTACTTAATTCTGGTTTCTCTTCACATGAATGTTAAACATACCTCTCAAGTGTACAGATTTTCACAGAATGTCTAGATTTTTGCTTCATATTTTTGGTCTGTTTTTCATAAAATTGTAGTTTTCTGGCAAAGTATTGGCAAGTGATTGAAAATTAAAGTCAGAAAATAATGACATATATTTATGTTTCAGACATCAAACTCTTCAGAAAATTCATGCTACTGGAAAACTTACTATGCTACCAACTTTCTAAGTTTGTAAGAACAATATTTAAAATTTGTCCCTATTTTTAGGCCTTTGCCCCACCCCTATAATTTATAGCTTTGTCCAGAGGGTGAGAGGTATGATGTTATTGTACCTCTTGATTTTAACAGTTTGATGATGTAATCACACATTACTTGGTTTTGATATTTGAATGCTGTGTTTACATGTTTGTGCATGCAATATATTGTAGCAATACTTTTCTTATTGCTGCTTGATGCGTACTCTGAGATAACTACATGTCAGAAAGTGGAATGTGTTTTTGTTTGTTTGTTTTTGTTTCTTTGTTTGCGTGTATCATGGAATTTGCTCTGAGTTAAACTGGCCTAAGGGTAACAATAATTAAGCAAAAGAGGATGAGTGGGTACATTTGCCTGTCTGCAAAAACATTTTCCCTTTAGCCAAAGATCCACATATTTCTTTGTTTGGATTTATGATATGCATAGGGATCCAGACCTTCATCTTCATCAAACACATCACTCATTTCTACAGTCTTCCTTCATGTCCTTGCTTTCAAACTCACACACTGGTATTTTATATAAACCATAGAAGTAAAACATCTCTAAAGATTTGTTTTATCCCAAAGTTTCCCAATGGACAGTTTCAATGGTATCAGAGTATCATGTTGTTCACTATCATTTACCCAGCACAATTTTGTATGATTAGCATAATTAGTCAGCTAGCCAGCCAAAAGCCTCATGTTATACAGTGCTTCCTTGAATGGCCACACTAACATTCCTCAGTGTCAATGTCTATCAGTGTAATTTACTCTGGGCCATTACTGAACCAAGAATTTGCTACACATTCCTCTCATTAACAGTGCTAATAACCAAACAAATTAATCTCTGAGTTTCTTATATTGTATCACCATCATCCTGAAAGTGACACTTTAAAGGTGCAATATCATCACCTTCAGATGAAAAATAACTTTGGCAGACGTTTTTTATCAGAAATCAAACCTTAGAATCAAAGAGACTGACAGCTATCTGCTAAGAACCATGCTTTAATATTATCCACATTTAAAGAATATTATTTATTACTCTTCACCATGTGATAATTGCATTATTTTCAGATTATAGAAACTATTACTATTGATACCATATTTGTCTGAGTAATCTTACAGCTGTTCAGCAACATTTTTAACACACTTGCTATCCATCGCAACCGAAAGATTACTGCATAATTTTCACTGATAGCAATTTCCATATAATTTCTGCATAATATATACGAAGAATTCATAATTTATGATGATTCATGTTAACACAATGATTTTCATACAATTTTCAGATATCTTATTAATATACACTATAAAACTGACAAATGCTTATGCCTGATACAGAACACCTATTCTCTAAACTGGTATGACCGTCACTCCTTTCACAATTTGGGGACTACAGTTCAGTATAGAAATAGCTATTTAAATTCAGCCAGCATCCTTGATGCCTGCTTCATACTTCAGTTGTCATTTAAAACATAGTTGCTTTAATCGACAGCATATGAAAAAGCTTGAAAGAACCAATAGATGTAACCTGAAATATATAGCCAATGTAACAAATTATTTGAACATGAAAGACATGAAGTAAAATAAGCATTTTTTATTTCAGTTAATATATTTCAATTTGAACTTATTACAATTCAGCACAATTACAATTTTAACACATTTCAGACAATGTTGTAAGGAATTATTTGTCTGGAAGCACAAACTGTTGTAAAATAATAATTTGTTAAATTGAAAAATTCTGACTAAATGGCAAAACAGAATACAACTTGGGTCTATTTTTCATTACACTCCCTTTCTATACCTGGTCACCTATCTGCATTTGATTTTAACATACGTATGGTATTTAATTTTGAAATATTTCTCCCCGGTTTCATTTCTGTTTTTATATAACATTAGTTTATCCAAGCTCAATTTACTTTTGTTACTTAAAACTGTTTTTAAAATTATGGGATAAAAATTGGTTTAAATATTGTAGGATTTTCTCTTTTTTGAACCTGGAGGATGTTAAGCACAATAGTGTGTTGAACAAACAAAATACTTAAAACTGGTTAGTTTCCCTTACATAAAGTCTTTCAATTTCTTAACATAATTATATTCCCAGTCTATATTAATAATAGATTTTGTCTTGAAAAGGGTCTTCTTCTCAGCTCTTCAGACAGTAAATATATAATTATTATTTATGTAGTTTTGCCCAGACCTACAATTTTAGATTCTAAATTTTTGGAAAAAAAGTAATGTTTTGATTCTATCTGCAGTCTTTTTAGTACATCTCACCCTGGCTCATATATAATCTGTGTTGACTTGCAGCTAGTGACAGATTTCTGCATTCATCTTTCTGGGACTGTTTGTTGATGCCAAGATCTGCTAGATCAGTCACGTACTTGTGTCTTTGAATAACAGGTACAGTTATGACTCCGTCATTTTACATGTGGGTATCAATGATTTCAGATGTACCTCCTTGGATTATATAAAGAGATACATGATAGGGGTATTGGATTAAGTGTCCCAGGCAGATTTAAGCACTGAGGAGCATTCTTCCTTCTCCAAGCATGCTGCCACAATATGAACAAAACATAATTGACTTGAATAATTGACTTAGTCTTTGGTGTCATTCTGGGGCGGGTCCACTTTTTGTCATCCTTGGAGGATATATTCAACAGACTTAACTGCTTCTCCAGGGATGGCCTGTACCTTTCCCCTTCTAAGTTTTTGTAAACAGGTAAAGACCTTCTCTACCCCTATACTGCAGTTTTTAGGCAATGCCAGTATTTTAAACCCAACAACATAACAAAACAGTTGGAATAAAATATGAAGGTGTTGCTGATTAATGCTAGGAGATTAAACAAGAAACACCCCTCCCTGAAAGCTCTCCTCATCCTGGAAGATATAGATGTCTCTGTTGCAGCTATGCAGGGCTATAATGCCTTCCATGCCTTTACACCAGCCACTGCACAGAAAGGGAAAAAGTGGAGGTGACTCAGTCTTTGTCCAAAGAGACTCACATCAAGGATGGTTAAACAGCTTGATGAACTAGAATTTCTTGGTGTCTAAATCACCATCAGGATGGCCCCTTACCATATATTGGCTAGCTATAGAACCTCCTCTATGACCTAAGAAAGCCACACTGCATCTCTATAACAGCTAGAGTCTCTCAGTATTAATACCAATATCATCTTCCTAGGTGATTTCAACTACTGGTGTATTGACTGGGAAACTTAGACCATTACTAATGCACAAGCACAGAGATTAGTGGATTTTGTCAATACAAATGCCCTGGAACAATTAGTCAGACTACCCACTAGAGGAAACAACATTTTTGACGTTGTCCTTACCAATACTGGTGCATGTTGCATCATCCCCTGTGTCATCATCATATTAGGTCTAATGATAAAGCCATCTCATTTGAAATAAAATTGAAACCAGGGGCCCCGCCACCAAAGGTACCTTTAGAAACTTCTCTAAGACAAACTATCTACTACTAAGTGATACTTTGGCAAGCTTCAAATCCCCACCAAAACCTGAAAATTCTGTTGCATATGTGTTATCGTACACCACCAAGCTATACCAGCATGTAAACAATTGTAGAGATGCAGCTGTTGCCTGCAGAAACAAGCACAGTGCAAACCCCAGGAACAACCCCCAGAGTGGAACTATATGCAATAAAAGGAAGAAAAGTTTGGTCTAAAGTAAGAAGAATGGTTCCCAAAATAATATAGATCTAATTAAATTAAACAAATAACTTGGATGCCTAGTTAAATCAATCAAAGCCATGTTTGAGGTGAAGGTAGCCACATTGGCTAAAGATAATCACAATGCCTTCTTTAGTTATGTTTGAAATCTCAGGTAGAGCAATGTGTGGAGCTGATTACAAATAATGCTACCTTCACTGAAACTGAAGATATAGCTAACCTACTGGCTTATCTCTTCCCCCATTCTGTCCCACAAGAAATACCTGATACTGATGTCCCCTCCCCCGTTATCACACATGACCAAGTCCTAAGAGTGCTTTCAAAATCTAAAAATACTGCATTGATGGATTCTGACAATATTCCTATATGCATCCTGTATAGCAGTAAGCATGAATTAGCTAGGCCCCTAACAAAACTATTCAACTTCAGAGAATACACAGATTTTGTACTAAGTGGACAACAGCAGCAGTCATCCCCCTGCACAATGGTGGATCCTCCATTGATCCAGACAATTACAGACTCATAAGTCTGACCAACTTCATATGTAATGCTCCACTTGGCCATAGTAGAAAAGTTGAGCAAACTAGGAATAAACCCCAAAATCTCTTGCTAGGTCATCAACTGGCTCATGGATAGAAACCAAAAGATAAAAATAGGGGAATCTACTTCCACAAAAAGACCAGTCAGCAGTGGACTCCCATTGCTAGGACCTCGCTTGTTTGGCATTTTCTTCTTTGAAGTTAAAGTCAGTACTAACAAACTCTGGCTGACTAGGTTTCCAGATGACCAAAAAGATACAACCATGCTAACAAGGTGAGATGACCCAGGATAATGCAAGAAGAAATATGTTTTATTATGATTAAGCGTTTTCTGCTTTATACAAGTTGAATCAGACTTCATTAAAATCTGTTAAAAACAGCAGCAAGTGCTCTGTTTAAAACAATTGAAATAATCACATGACACCTGACAAGTCTTTCTTAAAGATAAATGCATATTAAAAAACTTTAACAAAATCTGTATATATAGTCAGTTACTCATGAGTGTAAATGACAAAAAAATACAGAAGTATGTATAAAAAACACCTTTGAATTATGTTAAGATTTATGTATTTATTTAACATTTGTTGACTGGAAAAGTCCAACTAGGACAGAGCCTATTTTCAGTGGAGGCCTGGGGAGAAGCACTCCAGACACATGTCTTTGATTAAGATAAGATGATTTGTGATGATAAAACATTATATAATGAAGGAAAATGTATGCATATAAAAAATGCAGTGTGTTCAGGATTGCAACTATTTTTATTTTGAGACAGAATGCTATCATCCTATACAAGGTGGTAGTATGACAATTGGAAGGGACATAAGTATTTCATTCACTTTACAAATATCACATTAAATTATATTTAAGATTTTTGGATGAAATCTTTTCACTCTGGTTAGGGGACAAACAAATTTGGCTGAATTTTTTGCATATTTAGAATCTACTACATCCTTTTAAAAATGTGCATATTCCAATACTAAAATTAATTATTTGGATGTAATATTGTATAAGGACATGGAAAACAGGAGATTCTGTTCCTCGATATATAGAAAACCAACTTATTCCAACACCTTCCTATATTTTTCTAGTAATCATCCTACACTGCAGAAAAAGAACCTAATAAACGGACAAATGATTAGGTTATCAAGTCTAGCCAGTGAAGACCAAATGTTCTTGGAATAGCTTGCTAAAAATGAAACAAATATTTATTGCAAGGGATTATCCACACAAAGTAATAAGATCATATATCTGTGGAAATAATGGAACATAGAAAGAAAGACTGTGCCCTTTATTAAGAAACAACGAAGTTAGTCCAAGGGCAATAATTCAAAACAATATTAATTTGTCTAATACAATGGTTGTTCCAAATATGATATTTGTACCAATTCTGTAGTAACAGAAATTATTAATGGAAA